>NW_020824852.1:815000-1022456 GCF_003285875.2 Drosophila novamexicana | reverse complement strand
GTATGTGTGTGCGTCGTGTGTGCATGTGTATAGAGGAAAGTTCAAATGTTTTTACTGGCAGTTGGGCTTAGGGTTTCTCCTAGTCGGACATAATATAATACATGAACTATCGATATATATCGCGAATATGGCTAAGCCAATTGAACACACTTAAAATATCGATAAACGGCTAAGCTAAAAGAATGAACTTAAAGCTAATCGAAAAAACATGATATATCGATATATATCGGGCTATTAAACTGATTATCGATGAATGGCTTAGCTAATTGAGTAAACTTTATATGTAGATATATAACTAGATATGAAGCTGAATGTCGATATATGGCTACGCGAATTGAATAAACTCGAAATATCGATATATATATCGGTATATTAGATAAAATGTCCATATATGGCCAGGCTAAATGAATTATCTTTAAATATCGATAGTCCAGCTTGAAGTTGCTTAATCAATATATCGATAACTTTAGGAATCGATATTGATATTGAATTGAAGAACAGTAAAGGGTAACTCGTAGTCAGGCTCCGTTGCATGTTGTGTTTATATTGAATGTGTATGTGTTGCTGTTGTGTGTGTGTGTGTGTGTGTGTGTCACGATTGCATTCGATTCGCTTGACGGCTGCCTCAAGCGTCGATTGCCAACTGCCAACAGCCGCCATTGACTCGTTGACCGAGCGACTCACTGAGCAAACTATGCAGGCACACACACTCACACACACACACACGCACACACAGACACGAACACACACAGATGTGTGTGTATAGTTTGGTTCGGCGTGCAATTGTGCGCCACCTTTTGAATTGAAATTTGTTAGCGAAATCGAAAGTTCAATAAACTTTCACGTAATCGACAAATTGTGAGCAACAACGTGGTTGTTGTTGCTGTTGTTGTTGTTGTTGTTGTTGTTGAGGATGCAGCTGGCTGTGCAGTTTATTGTTGTTGATTTTAGCAGTTGTTTGGTCGCATTCAATGTTGAATATGCATAGATGTGCGGCCAATGGGGCGTATGCGTAATTCGCAATGGCATATTGCGTATACGCAGCGGTTGACGGTCAAGCAATAACATTTTGCAGCGCCAAGCCACACATTAATATGCAAATGCACACACACACACACACACACACGTGCACAGAGACATGTTTATAATAGTGCGTATAACATTGAGAAATGTTTGCATTGCCAATTTGGTTGCATTAAGCTGCAATGTAAATAGCGCGCGCTCGCTTGCACTCACGGCTTCCAATTTGCGCCTCCCTTCAGTCGCAAAGAAAGTGAACAAGTACGTAGCAAAAAAAAAGAAGCGAAACAAACCGACACGGAAAGAGTGAAAATAAATGAAATTACATAAAAGTAACAACGAACCCACAAAAGCAAAAGCAACAATCACATGAATGCCAATCAGGCAACAATAACAACAATAACAACAACAACAGCGAAACTAAATCAAAAGCAGAAAAAAAACGTAACCAACAATCGCAACAGCAGCAGCAGCAACAACAACAATAACGGCAGAGCAAACTGTAACAGCAGCTGAGCTCAGTTAGAAGCGCATGCACAAACAGAGACAGAGAGGGAGAGTAGAGATCGAGAGAGCGCGCCATTCGAAGAGAGCAGCAGCCATTTTTGATCGTGTCATCGTGTCGCCCAACTTTTGCTCTCTGCATTCTTCCTGCAGCATTTCGTGTATGTTCTGCTCTCTCACTCTCTCTGACTGCGGCTGCGGCTGCGGCTACTGCTGCTGCTTTCACAACATTTCCCGTTTTGCCAGGCCTAACTCCACCATACCCCACCCCACCTCTGCTTGGCACAACTTTACAGCACACTCTCCACACTCCACTTCACTACACTTCAACATTTATTTAACTTCACAGTGCGTGCTTCGCTCTTGTCTGCTTCTTTCCACTCATTCGACGCTTTGCCCGAAATTGGGTCAGCCATTGAACCCGTTGCGACGACGTCGAAAACGTTTGCGCCACGACGCCGGCATTGGCGTTGGCGTTGGCGTTGACGCCGCCGTTTGCTTTGCCTTTGCTGCGCACGTCTGCGTCCGCGTTGGCGTCAACGTCAGCGTCGCTGCTACTGTGCCGCTGTCTTTGGGCAGCCAGCACGTGTTCTTTTGGCTCAGAAGATGATTGCAGCTACATATGACTTGACAGCAGCGACGCCAGCTGCGACTGCGACTACGACGGCGGCAGAGATAGCGACAGCGGCTTAAAACGGCGATCATCATTCGCTTTGCCGCTTTTGCTTTGGCCAAGTCGTGTTTAAAAAAAATAAACAAAAAACAAAAAAAAAAAAGAAACAACTTAAGGTTATGGTCACTCGCAGTTACCTGGCCTGACCCACCGCCCCCCATTGCCCGCTCTCCCCCTCTCGCTCACTCTCTTGTCTTGACACGCCCCGCCACGCTACGCAACGCATAAAAAATAAAGCGAAGAAGAGAAAGAAAATATAAACGAAACAAAATTTCACTTTCACATCAATTACGACGCCAGCTCCATGTTGAAGTACTGTACTTGAAAAAAGTTCAACTGCATGTGCGTGTGTATGTGTGCGTGTGTGTGTGTGTGTGTGCGCGCGCGCTTCAAATGGCTGTCAAGTTGCTGCCATCAAAATTGTTTGACGCAGATCGACAGTTAAACAGCTGACACCCCAACCTCACGGCCCGTACCCCAACGCCGCCCGGCGCTCTGCACGCTTTTGTCGCTTTCTTTTTGAACTGTATGCACATTTGAATGATGGCCCATTCCAGCGACAGCTCCTTGACTGTGGACATTTCAATTGTTGCCTGTTTCGCCAACCTTTACCCCTCACGCCTACTCGCCGCTCGCCAGTTAACCCCTTGCACTGCGCTGCGCTCATGTCAATGAACGCTTAATGAACAAATTTACGCCCTTTTTCGCGGCATTTTTTTTTTTTTTTTGTTGCTTGTCAATGCCCAAAAAAAAAAAAACTGGAAGTTCAAGTGACCGTAAAGCAGCGTAACGAGAGAGCGAGCGAGAGAGAGCACTTAGCTTCATAAAACCATCTTGTACCAAAGATTACAAGAAAATGTACACAGTGTACCAAAAAAAATAAGAAGGTTACGTTTGCGACAGTTATGGAGTTAGAGACAGAGATAGAGAGAGAGAGAGAGAGAGAGAGAGAGAGAGAGAGAGAGAGAGAGAGAGGTTGCAATTCGATAGAAAGATAAATGTACATATGTATATGTGAATATTTTTAGAAATTTAAATTTAGATGCAAACGTTGCTTGTTAAATTTCAGACAACAGATGTTGACGATTGCAGGGAAATATTGCACTGTACCAAATTTGGTACATTTGTACCTCAACTGGCAAATCTAAGAAACGTAACTGGAATAAGTCGCACTTTGAATGCTCTGTAATAATTGATACAGCTGCAATTTGTTACAAAATTGATACAGCTATGAAATTGTAAGAAGAAATACTTTTTTGTTATATCAAATGTTTTAATCAAACTTTACACAACAAATACGGGCCATAACTTCTAATCTAACGGCAATGAACTACTGTAGCATAATGTATATATATATTATATAATAAGGTCTTCTTGTACATGAACACTTTTAAGCCAGATTTCTGCAAGGGTATTCGAGGATACTCAGGGTATTCACTTCTTGTTTGTTCAAGTCCACCCGAAGCCATAAACTGCCTTGCTTCAGCTAGGGTATACATACACACATACATACATACATACATACATACACACACACATACATACATACATACATACATACATATATGCAGCTCTTTCTTCATTCTGCATTCTTGCAAGGAACTTCTGCTTTTTTCTTCTGCTCGCAAAGAGTTTACTTTTTGGGGCTTACAAACTCATGAGACTTGGTAAGTCGGCACTTCAAAGGGCCAACTACATTAGTTTGACTGTTAACTGTTAATTTTTGTTAGCATTTTGCTAACTTGTTAGTTTTGTAATGATTATTTTGTTTATATTTTTGTTATATGTATTTTGCTTATGCTCCGTTGAGGGTAGCGACCCAGCGACATTTGTTGTTGTTGCTGTTGTTGTTGGAGTCAATATCGGAACCGGTTACAGTTACACAAAAAACCGTTGTTTTTTGTTTTTGGGGGTCAACATGCACACACACACACACACAGAAAGAGAGAGAGACCCACGCATGTGTGTGTGTGTGTGTGCCTTGTCTGCAGCATTTACATTGCTTTGCCTGCAATTTGTTTCCCTTCTATCTCTCTCGCACGTTCTCTTCGCAGCCCCCCCTCCCCTCGCGACCATGCTTTGCCAACGTTAAATATGACTTGCTTTACCGTTTCTTTACCCGCCCTCGCCTCTCACACTACGCCCTTCTGTAGCTGCTGCTCTTCGCCTCGCGCTTTATTCTGCTGCCCTTTTTTTTTTTGTGTTTTTGGGCTCTCTTTGTTGTTGTTGTTGTTGTTGTTTTTTGGTAGCTTAATTCGTGCGTGTTATTGTTGTTTTTTTGCTTTTTATATTATACATATTTTTGTCTCGTTTTGCTTACAGCTTTTTGTTGTTGTTGTTGTTGTTGTTTTCTTCATCAGAAAATAAACTTGAACTTGCCCGTTCACTTTTACTCCATATCTTTCCCTTTTGCTCTCCCACTCGCTCTCGCTCGTTCGCTCGCTCTCCGTCTCACTCGCTCTTTTCTGTTTGTTTTTGTTGCTCTTTAACGCTTGTTGTCTCAGATGATTTTGGTTTTGTTGCGCTGCCGGAGCAGAAGAACGTGGTGGAGGTGACGTGAAAGGGGGAGGGGGGCGTGGTAAGGGCGGCAGATTACATCGCATCGTTGGCCGTTGATCATGAAAATTTTCAATTCAAGTTTAGTAAAATTTTGGAGCTCAACACAAAGACAGCAACAGCGAGAAAGAGAAAGAGAAAGAGAGAGAGGGAGAGGGAGATAGAGAGAGAAGGAGAGAGTGAGGAAGGGGGAGAGGGAGAGAGGGGAAGGTGCGTGTCTGTCAGCTGCGCTGAGAAAAGCCAAGTTCAAAGTGCGAATACGATACGATCTTAGAAATCTCTTAAAACAACGAACCAGAGCTCACATCATTCCAATATTTTCCATGAATATCTTTTTAAGTATTTAACATAATAATATAAATATAAATCGATTTATAAACATATCGTTATTCTTTATTGATTAAGGAATACCTCTACTGTTATCAATATGAGCTTTTATATGTTTGAGCTTATCTCGAATCGAGTTTAAGGAATACCTCTATTGTAATCAATGTGAGTTTATCTCGAAACATGTGTAAGGAACACCTCTAATGTTATCGATAACTTGAAGTTGGCTGTGACTCTTTTGCAATAAGTAATCGATTCATTTATCGATATATCGTTAGCTTGGGCTGCTTGCCAATATTTCCAATTTACTTTCACAGTTTCTTTCTTAGAAGATAACCTATTTGAAATGTATTTATGCAAATAAACTGGTTCATGTTTGTATCGATCACTCCGGATATATCGATAAATAACTTAACATTGCTCTGCATCTTTTTGACATATCTTGAGGGTTATAAAAGCTAGGGAAATCAAATTTGGTATGTAAGTTCTCATATAATGTATGCAAACCATAATATATTGTATTAAATATTAAGTATACGTCACCCCACTCCCTTCAAAGTAGATACGTTTATTAGAGGTTAAAGTTCGGCGTAAAGTTCGGCGTAAAGTTCGGCGCAAATTTCAGAAAATATTCATATATGTGTTTTTTTTTTTTTTTTGGGCAGATATAGAAAAAGCTCACATATCTTTTATAACTCTGCAAGAGCATCAAATCTTCTTGAGTATTTCAGGATTGTTAAAAGTTTTGAATTGAGAACAATTATAGGCTTTTCCTATTTATAGGGTATCTCTTAGTCGTGTGAGTCGTTTGAAGATTTGTCAATATTGTGCATTCAACCTCTTGTTACTGACGCATATTGATCAACTAATTGAGGAACTGTTTGACTGATTGATTGGCTGACTGATTGATTGACTTATTGACTGACTAACCTATTAATTGACTGACTGATTGACAAAATGGTTGTTTAACTGAGGTGCCCATTGACTAACTCACAGATTGATAGGCTGACTGATGGATTGATAAACTAACTGATTGACTACTAATTAATCGAATAATTGTTTCACAGATTGACCGATTGACGGACTAACTAGCTAATTGATTGGCTGATTGATTAACTAACTGATAGACTGACTGATTGAGTGACTAACTAACTGATTGACTAACTAATTAATTGACAATGATTGACTAATTTATTGTCTGGCTGACTGATCGATTGACTGACTAACTAACTGATTGGCTGACTGATTAACTAACTGATTGAGTGACTGATCTCCTGACTGACCGCCTGCCTGACTGATAGACTGACTGATTGACTGATTGACTGACTGAGTGATTGGCTGACTGATTAACTAACTGATTGACTTACTAATTAACTGACAATGATTGACTAATTTATTGTCTGGCTGATTGACCGATTGACTGACTAACTAACTGATTGACTGACTGCCTGCCTGGCTGATTGACTGACTGAGTGATTGATTCACTGACTAATTTACCGACTGGTCTGCTGGCTGATTTACTAATTGATTGACAACCGATTTATGGAATAGCTGACTAATTGATTGATTGACTGACTGATTACTGATTGATTGGCTGTATTGCTGGGCTGCTCGTGTGTTCGGTGGTTGTATTTGCGCTCTCCATGCTTTTGCTAAAACGCCCACGACTGCCGCCAAATGCGACAGGCGAAAGTTTACTGGGACTATGACCGCTTAGAATGTCTACACATACATTAAAAAACTAACACACACACACACACACATATATATATATACACACGCACACACACACACAAACAAACACATGCGGAACAGACTCTGGAACTTGAAGCGGAATTTTTGTTGCTCTGTTGCGTTGTTGTTTTGTGCAGCAGTCATTGAGTGGTGGCCACAGGGGGCGGTGGGGCGGGCGGGTGCCTGGTCTGTGAAGCAACGCTGGGGGCCTCATAGAAGTGTCTGGTGGCAGTGGCAATGTGTGTGTGCATGTGTGTGTGTGTAACTGTGTGTGTGTGTGCGCTTATCTCCGAGTCGTTGCCTTGAATGTAGGGCAGTAGTTGGCACTCGAGAGTTGTTGTTGTTGTTGTTGCTGTTGTTGCTGTTGCACAGAGCGCTGCATGTGCAGCTCATGTCCCAGTCCACATATAGATGCACTTATATGTGCACACACACACACACACACACACTTGCATCGCATATTTAGTTTTGTTGCAGTCTGTTTTTTGTATTTGTTGCTGCCGCTGCTTGCGGCAAAGTCATTGACTTGTTCGTTGCTTGCCACACAAATTCGGCATGGAAATTGTTGCAGTTGTTGCCAATGTTATTGTTGTGCCTGCCCCTGTTGTTGTTGTTGTTGTTCTTGCTGCCGTTGATTAAATGTTAGCCAAGATGCAAAGGTCGAGGATTTTGCGCAGCTTTGCATTGTCATATATTTTTTTTCTTATTGTTAGTGCAATTCTACGCCTATAACTTGCCGTAAAACTAATCGATAACACACCCGCTTATCGATAAAAATACGAATACGATAATGCTCATAAATATTGTTTGTTGAGAAAACCATTTGCTGCACAATAAACTGGAAGGCTTGAGAAGTCTTTTCAGCCTCACATCCTAGCATAAGCTGTTCCTCAGATTTCTCCATTCATTTTGCATAAACAATATGCTGAGAGGGTATAGCACCCTGTCTACCTTTGACTCACTCTTTTTTGGCCTGGGAAAATTTGATCTATCTGCACTGTCATGAACTCCACGTCTGAGCTTCGTCTGTGCCTCGAGGATTGAGGTTTGAAAAGGACATAACTCCGCCGTTGGTCAATCAGTCAGTCAATCATTCAGGCAATCAGTCACTCAGTCAGTCAATCAGTCAGTTAATCAGAGAGTCATTCAGTGAGTCCGTTGTTCAGTCAGCCAATCAATATGCTAGTCAGTCAGTCAGTCAATCATTCACTCAGTCAGTCACTCAGTTAGTCAGTCAACCAGTCTGTCAGTCAACCAGTCTGTCAGTCGGTCAGACAGCCAATCAACTTGCTAGTCAATTAGCTTAGTCAATCAGTTAGTTAATCAATCAGTCAATCAGTCAGTCAGTTAATCAGTCAGTCAGTCAGTCAGGAGAATTAGTTTTATAGATAGAGATACACACGTTCTATATATATAATTCATATTGAATTTTATTCGAACTTAAATCAGAAATAATTCCAAATAATAAGATACATTACGTCAAAGAAATTTCGCAATAATTCGGGATGCAGTTATCCCAGTTGCCTGGCAGCTGCCCATCTCCCATCTACCATCTCCCATCTCCCAGCAATCGGCACCCGCCCACCTCCATCCGTGCGTTTTTCATTGGTTCAGTTAAAAATACTCTCGAAAATGAATAGAACATAAATAACGGGAGGAGCGAAGCTGAAGCGCCAGGCGGATGACTCCCTCAAGCAACAACAACAGCTCTCTGCGTATGTGTGTGTGTGTGTGTGTGTGTGTGTGTGTGTGTAAGTGGCGTACGTAATAAAACGTTGCTGTCTCTGTAAATAAGGCATAAGAATTGGGTTAAAAGTTTATAGAGCAATGCAGAGATTTCAATGCAAGCTCTACACTCTTGTGTGTGTGTGTGTGTGTGTGCGCGTGTGTGTGTGCGTGTGTTTTCATATCAGCTGCCTCAAGTGGTTGGTTACATGGTCGCCGCCGCATGGTCGAAGGCTGCGCCATTTTCGATGGCACATGGCAAAAGGCGTTGCGCCAACAAATTCGATGAAGCGTCAACGTACGTTGGATCAGTATTGACGCAGGATGTGACTATGGGGGGGTGTGGCAGTGGTGGGTGGGGGGAGGGGGGGGAGGGTGCTACCCAAAATCAAAGTGCCAGACACAAAGAAAAAAACTAAAAACTAACCCAGTTAACGGTCGCAATGCGTTCAAAGGCAAACAAAAGTTAAACAAGAAGAAGCAGAAGTAGCCTCCACCACCCACCACCCAGTTAAATGCCTCGATTAGGCGCAGTCAGCGCCGCAGATGCCTTATCAGCGGGTGGTTGCCCGGAGTGGGTGGGTGGGGGGGGGGGGGGGGGGGGGGGCACACACATATCAATAGAAAACGCAAGTGGGGGAAATGGTGAGAAGCAAAGCAAGTACGCGGGCGCAGCAGCAGGGACATGCACACACAGAAGAGCCAAAGCCAAAGCCAAGCAGAAAATAAAGCAACAACAACAACAACAAATGAACGAACCGAACGAACGAAAAGAACGAACGAAACGAACGAGCGAGCGAGTGAGCGAACCAAACTGAGGAAAATAATAATAACGTGCAAATGAAAAGCTAAGCGAACGTCATGGTGCGAGGAGTGTGCAGCGGGGCTGGCTTGGCGCGTCGTCGTCGTCGTCGCACTGGGTCAAAGACCTGTAGGAGGTCGTTTCAGCCGTTGCAGTGGCAATAGGCAACGTACAATACCACGGCGATGGCGACGACGGCGGCAGATAGCAAGCACACACACACGCACACGTACAACATAAACTATATAAAAGCACACACGCACACAGACGCAGACGCAGCTGCAGCGGCGTGCACTGTTGAATAATATAAGCTAACGACGACGACGTCAGCAGCGCTGCATGTGCAACTGTACGATGGCGAGAGAGGGAGAGAGAGAGGGAGAGAGTGTGAACGAGTGAGCGAATCTAACGCAAGGCAAATGCACGAGTTACAGACAGCAAAGAGCAAAGAGCGCGCGCCAGCAAGAGAGCGCTTAGAAAAAGCTTCGCTGCACTGATGACGTTGGCGACTGCAGCGGCAGCGGCAGCGGCTGCGGCGGCAACTGCGGCGACGACTGCGGCTGCGGCTGCGACTGCTGCTCCAACGACCCAGCGACCGAGCGAACGAAAATGAAATCGAAAACAAGAGTGAAATGCACTGCGCCATATTGGTAGATTCTAGTGTGATTGTGTGCGTGTGTGTATGTGTGTGTGTGTGTGTGTGTGTGTGAGTTACATATGTTAAAGAGTTGCAATGCAATTATGATTGTTTATAATAATGTTAGGCCACATGTTCCATAAACCACATTCCACACACGCACACGCGCACACACACACACACACACACACACACATGTGCATTTCCTACTTTTCATATTTCGTTTTCTTTTTCTCTTTGCAGACATGCCAGGCAGAGGAACTGCATATTGCAAGCAATCGTCGTTTGGCAGGATCACACAAAACAGGTGAGTAATCGTGGCAGAAGGAGTGGGTGGAAGGGAGGGGTGTTAGAGGATGTATGAAGTTGCCAGACCTGGCTTATGCAACGCGCTTATGCAACGCTCTGGCAACACTTAACGAATAACACCCACAGGCAGCATATGTATATGTATGTGTGTACGTATGCATTTACTGCTCAATCTTGCCCGTCGTCCAAGTGCTCCTCCAGGTGTCTGGCTGCCCCTTCAAATGGCAGCCACTCCACGCTCCTCTCCAATGCACAAGTGCACTTGAATTGTTGCCTAGGATCAAATCTTCTATTCATGCAAAAAGCCTAACTAGCTGAATCCACGCGTATTTGTGGATTCTGTTGGCATTCCACCTGTTTCCAGAGTTTTCGTCGTGGCTTTCTATTTTGTCTAGCTGCCAGCTATAATTATTATGTCATTTTTTAATTGGATTTTGTTTTAATAGTTTCTTTATGGGCATCAAACTTGTTGTTGGCCTGACTTTAAGACAGGGTTTGACATATACGAAAAGATATTAAAGTAAAAGAAGAAGAACTATGTTAATAATTGTATTCGGCTTTTATCAGGATTTTTATAGAGTTTTCAATACCCTTCCAGATCGATCCTTCCTATATGATATAGTGGTCCGATCCAGCCGGAACCGATATATGTACTGCTTGCAACAGAGAATGGAAAAATATATTATTTATTTCCCAAGAAATATACCTCGAGACTCCTTCGAGCAACTTCTCAACCAATCGGGGTCAGTCTATCTAAATACCTCCACAATCTGGGGAGCATTGCCTGTAGATTTTGTGCTTGCCCCTTCCCAAGCTCGTCCCTCATTGTGAATTGACCCAATCAATATGTCGCCATGATTCTACTGAATCCGCAATAAAATATTAAAGTTAGCTAAATTGTTGTTTGATTGGGCAATCGTTTACATTTTCCAAGGAATTTTTAAGTAATTGCGAACGATTTGTGCGTAGAAACTCGAAGGAGGCAACAAATAGTTAGGCCTGGCCTAGATTTTGGTTGAGACTAGAAATCGAAAATTCAAAGTAAACTAAATTTATTTTTATGATAATATCCCATTCTATTAATTGTTGAGTTCAATTGTTGAAGAGCAGAATGAAAGATTTGGGAATTGTCGAAAATCGGTGCCTAAGGTCCGATCTCTTTGAAATCTTATTTAAAATTATAGCCAAGGCGCAAGGTTCTTCTCTTCTTCTCTTTTTTCCCTATCGGATATTTGTTAACCTTTATAGATATTCCGTCTAGTTTATCTTTTTGACAAGCCATATATAATTATATATATATCTTTTACCAAAATCGATATTTATCGAAATTTTCACAATGAAAGGAAATATCGCAGAAATATGATTATGATACTTCCATATATATACCTCATTTTACAGGCCTCTAGATCGTCTCGATCTCATAGTTCCCGAGCTCAAAGCTGAAGCGGCTCAGCTTGTCGTCATGTTATCGTTTATCGTTTATCGATTATCGATTAATTAGCTTATGGCTAAGTTCAACTAACCCATATATCATAAATTGATCTCAACTGATCTCTAACCTTAGAGCATGGGGCATGTCAAAGATTATGCCAAAACCCACCCTCCCCATCCCCACACAAGCTGCAAAAGTTTTCCGCTTTTCACGTTCAACGACGACGATCGCCGAGTTGTCGCTGTCTTAATGTTGTTGCTGTTGTTGTTGTTGTTTTCCTTGTTGGCTTCATTTGCGCAACATTTGCCAAGCGCTGCGTCGTAGCGAGGAGGGGGGGGGGGGGGGGGTGTGTGGCACGCTGCATAACCAGTGTGGCCGGGGTGTCGGTGTCGGTGTCGGCCATCATATGATTTGCAATTTCCATTGCATTGCGCGGCTCGTGGGGAGTTAGTTGGAAGGTGTGGGAAGGGGGGGAGGGGGGGGGGGGGTGAGTTGGGGTTACGTAAGCTAAAGTTAATGCCACATAATCATGGCTGAAGTTGCAACAAGCAATGGGAAATGGTGAAATGTTGCAGCGTGTGGCAGCGGCAACCATGACACGCCATCTTGTTGCAACAACAGCTTTTCCTTCCACTTTCTCTCTCTCTCGCTCTCGCTCTCTCTCGCTCTCGCTCTCTTTTGTGCGATGAAGTAATCGACTGCCCCAGCGCCCAAGCAGCGCCTAGCCCGCCAACCTCCTCACGCCCACATTGTAACCCGCCGCCTCTCTCTCCGCCCCTCCCCCCTTTAGCTAACCGCTGCAGCACGCAACGGGGCAAGTTGATCGTCGCGTTTGCAGTTTTTAACGGTGACTTAATTTTTCTTTTTTTTTTTTTTTTCACTCTGCTTTTTGCCATTTTGCTTTCATGGAAAACTGGTTTCGGTTTTTCTTCTGCTTGTTTTTTTGTTTTATATATATATTTTTTTTTATATTTGCAACTGCAGCTGCTTTTTTTTTTTGTTGAACGAGCCTACCTTTTGCCTAACGATCGCCACGTTTCGATTTTCTTCTTTTTTTTTTTTTTTTTTTTTGTGTAGCTTGCAAGTTACGTCGGCTCCAGCTGTTGGGAGGGGTTGGCAGCTGGCCGGGTGGGACGGACGCCTGGCTTCAAAGGAGGCGGCGCAGCTGAAGCCCTAGACCTCCGCTAGATGTGGGTTGGCCAAAAAGAAGAAAAAACAGCACACACACAAAACCTGAGACATTAGCGTGAAAGTTGTCTCAGAGACGAGAAAAAAGACTCACATAACTGTAAAATGATTGAAAGCTGAACACCCACCTCCATCTCCCCAATATGCTATATATAGCTAATACATATATATTCTTGGTCAGCATCCAGTGCCGAGTCGATTCTCCGTCCGTCCATATGCATAATTACGTCGATCTCGGCGATCAGAAGAGCTAAAGACTTGATATTGAATAATGATTGAACAATTTGTGTCAAGCGAGCGATATATTTGCCAATAAATCGTTAGCGATTATGGTTTTGCTATTTTCCCCCACATCCGCCCTGAAAATAGTTATCACAGTCCTTGATACGCAGGAAGAAGAACAACCGCTGTAAGTCCCGACTGATTGACTGATTGACTCACTAGTTGACTTGTCAGTCACTGCTTAACTGATGTGCTGAATGACTGTTTGATTGACTGTCAAATGAATTGATTGATTGAGTAATTGACTAATTGTCGGCCAGGCTGATGGAATGATTAATTGACTGAGTCAATCACTAACAGGTTAATTGATTAACTGACTGACGGATGGACTGATTAAACTGTTTGATTGTCTGTTTTATTAACTGATTGATTGAGTACATCACTAACTGATCACTGTCTGTCTGACTGATTGATTGAGTGAATTACGGACTGACTGACTGCCCGAGTGACCGAGTGACTGATTGAATGCTTCACTGATTGATTGATTGACTCACTGATGGACTGACCCTTTTGACTGCGCAGCTGACTGTTTAACTAATAGACTAATTAACTATCTGACTGCCTGATTGTAGACAGATTGATCGACTGATTGATCTGCGATGTTTGATGCAGGGTTCATGTCCGGCCTTGGAGCTCGGCTTGTGAACCATTTATAAAAGCAGCCGTCTGCATTTTTTTCAAATTGATGGTCCTAACTGATTGACTGATTGATTAACTGATTGACATATATCTGCACACGCAACTTAACAATCATAAGTTCTGCGGCAGTTTTTCGGCTGCCACCCATGGCCCCCAATCGCTGCAACGTGCAACGTGCAACATGCAACGTGCAACGTGCAAGTTTAATGCATTTGTCCATTGGCCTGGCTCGCCCCCTTCCTCTCTCTCTCTCTCTCCGCCCTCTGGCTCTGTTTGCATCTCCAACTGTGTCTGTCTGCCTCCTGTTGCATCTTTGGCCTGTTGCACTTCCTGCTTTGGCTTGCAACCGCTTGCAATTTGATCGCCAGCGCAATAGAGCAACCAACCAACCCCCCTCTCTCTGCCCCTCTTTGGTGCAGCGACAACATTGCCTGCTAACACCATTTTCCTTTTGCTGCTGTCATAGTTGTTGTTGTTGTTGTTGTTGTTGCTGGTTGTTACGTGAAAAACGAAAGTAAAACGCGCAACAGCAACGACGAAGACTTTGGTGCAACATCGCAATGTTGCTGCTGCTGCAGTTGTTGCTGCAGTTGTTGTTGTTGTTGGCATTGTTAGTTAGTTTGCCATTTTTCTCATTTTCATTACGCTGTCTGATCGAATCAGTGAATGGGCAAAAATTAAAAAAAAAGAAAAAGAAACGGGCTTTTCCAGGCAGCGAGAAAAACTGGAATGTGGCACACGGTCTGGCTTTGTGGAGGTAAAGATCGACGTTGTCATCGTTGTTGTTGCTGTTGTTGCTGCTGTTGCTGTTGCTGTTGCAGTTGCTGCCCACAGCTTGGCTGTTATGTCATACAAGGAAGCGAATTGGCAACGCGACGACGGCCAACAGCAGCAGCAACTGCAACAACAGCAACATTAACATTGTTGCAATCATTTGGACTTGGATGTGGCAGCAGTTGTTGCTGCTGCTGTTGCCAGCTTCTAACGTGGGCTAAAACTGGCTGCATTTGCCGTTGCCGCCTTGGACAAGTTTTTCCTTTCAACAACTGCACAAATTGTTGCCTGAACAACTGCAGTTGCTGCCGCTGTTGCCGCTGTTGCAGTTGCTGTTGCTTTTTAGAGTTCGTGATGCGGTTTTTTCACTTTTCATTGGACGTTTTTCTAGGTTTCCTGCTGCTTTTGGCGTTACTGGGTAAATGTTACATAATTGCGCACAATTTGCGCTGTTTCTTTTTTGTTATAGAGAGCTTTTTGTTTTTGTCCCGCAAATACACTGAGCCACGCCTCCGTCAAGTCAGTGAACTTTATCGGCGAATTGAGATCAGAATGTTACGAGGCGCATCAATAGATCGCGACACACACACACACACGTGACTGGCCCTGGCCCTGCCCAGCTGCGACTTTGACTTGGGAAACTTCCTTCAATACTTCTCCCTGTTGAGGCATTTCTCGACTTTTTTGCTTCTTTGTTGTTTGTTCTTATACTTTTTGCTTTCCTCTCGGACTTGCTTCTCAAGTTCTTCAATCGTTTCGGTCTTTCTTTTTGCTTCACACTTCCTTATGTTTCTCTCTTGCCTTTTTGCCTTCTCCTTGTTTCTGTTTCTATGCTTTCTCTATACCTTCTCACTTTTGGCACTTCTTGTTATCCTTTTCTTAAGTTTGCTTCTTTCTTCCGTATTTTAAAGTTGTCTCACTCGTTTCTCTTATCTCGTTTGCTTCTTCCTTGCCTTTGTCGCTTACGTCACATATATCGCTTCTCTCTTACTTCCGCAGATTCTCTTGCGTCTGTCGCTACTCTCCCCTCTTTTGCTTCTCTTTTTTGTGTAGACACTTTCGCTTCTCGCTTGCGCCTGACTTGACCCTGTTGTCGCTTCTCTCGTCTGTCCTTTGCTTCTTTATTGCTGTCGCTTCTCTCTTTCTCTGTTGATTTTCCTTTTGTGCTTCTGTTTTTATATATTCTCTTTCTTCTCCCTGCGCCTTCTTTCAACTCGCTAGCTTCTCGCTATTGTCCACACAACTTCTCCCTTTTTAGGCTTCTCTTTTTTGGTTTGTGCCGCCTCTCTAATGATTCTCCCGCCTCTCTGTCGCTGCTCGCCGTTCTCTAGCCGCCGCTTTTCTCGCTTTGCATTTAATGGCAAAAAGCAATTAAAATGTCAAAAGCGTGCACAAAAGGAGAAAGTGAAAAAAGTGCAAATTTTGTGCGGCACAAAGGTTTTAGTTTTATTTTATTTCTGTTTTTCTTTTTGCTATTTATTTGTATTTTTTTTTGTTTTTTGCTTTGCATTTGTACTTTAACAATAACAACATTTTTAAAATGCGAGGCACAGGCGACGCGAGTTGCTCGGAATGAAGGGGCTGTGCGAAAGATAGAGAGAGAGGGGTGAGCTGTGTGTGTGTGTGTGTGTTTTATCGTTGCCTTTGAACTTGCCAATAAAGCGGCGCCAAATGACGGGGCGTATGCGTAATATTCTCTACGAACGCTGGCAGCTGCTGTCAAAGCCAAATGCAAAGCAACAATGAAGTGTTACAACTACAGCAACAACAACAACAGCAACAACAATAGCATAAGTAATAGTAATTGTAATAGCAACAATAATCATAATAAACAATTGAATAACTTTCACTTGGCGCTTGAATTCAACGCACGACGCAATTCAAACGACAATCATCAGGCATGTGTGTGTGTGTGTCTGTGTAGGTGTGTGTGTGTGTAGGTGTGTGTGTGTGGGTGGTTGAGTTTTGCACGCCCCTGCACATTGACAGACCTCGTTACAGGGGCAAAAATAAATAAAATACAGAGAAAAAATAAATATAATCAACAAGAAATAAATACAATTTTTTTGTTTGCCTTTGCGCAAATTCAAATGCCAAACGCATGGACAGAGCAGCCATGAGAGAGAGAGAGAGAGACAGAGAGAGAGAGAGAGGAATAGCTAGAGACAGAGGGAGAAAGAGAGAGAGTGGGAAAGAGGGAGAGCGAGCGAGTGTGACAGAGAGAAAGTATATATTAGAGATCAGTGAAAAACTTCAAGCCTAAACAAATATTTACCAACAAAACGAACTGGATGATTCAATTAAGAACACACTTAAATGTTCGACGAGAGAATACCCTGTAATGTATTGGGTGTTAAAATGTTGTTCTTGTTGCTAATAGGCAGCTGAAATAGTTATAAACTATTAACCTAACATTATATGCCCAAACACTTCTCAAATGAATCAAAACAATTGCTTGAAGCCAGAACTAACTAAGCAGTTGGACCTGGCTATCGATTGTCTGAACGATTCGAGTGCATTTCAAAATATTGAATTATTTGCAAGACTTTAACTTTGCATAAATTTGAGTGTGCATTCAATTGAAGTTTGAATATTCATGAATCTATTTATAATCTTTCGTTCCAATTCTCAAATCTCATGTGCACTAAAAACCAAATCAATTTGCAATCATTTGTATCATTTAGAGTTAATAGAAACTATTCGAATCATTTGTATTACATATGTGAATCATTCCTTCTGTCAATCTCATTTGCATCATTTGAAATTAATAGAAACAATTCGAATCATTTGTTTTACAAATGTGTATCAGGCGCAACATTTGCTAGAAATGAACGACAATAGTGGATTTGCTGGAATATTGAATCGAACGAGAATCTTGTGTTGCAACGAGTACTTCAAATGATTTATGAGTTCGAATGAGTCGAATGCATTTGTAAACATACTAATGTTGTTGAGCCTGTTGAGCAAATGGGCGAATGTTGCCACTGGCGAACACAAAACTCGCAAGCTGCCTTTGCCTGCGCATTGCTCGACGTCCTTTCATTTAGTCAATGCCATTTTCGGTTGCATTGGCGTGTGGCACAGTTTATGTGGCTCCGCATAGTCATAACAATTCGTTTGGCTGCCGTGCGGCAGGGCCGCGTTGTATGCAACGCTTTCGCCTCAGCTATTGCCCACGTATCAATGTCCTTGGATTCGCCGTCGCGCTGTGCAGCGGTACATTGAACTTTGCATGCACGTTGCCTTGGAAATAGCTGCACACACACACACACACACACACACACACACACACACACACACACACACACACACACACACACACACACACACACACACACACACGCACACACACACACACGCACACACTGTGTGGCAGCTCCTGCGCAGTACGTGCCACGGACAATGTGCGGCTACGTGCGGCAGGTCAGTGCGGGCAAAAAGCTTTGCAGCTGCCACAGCTGCTCCTGACCTACCGCCAGCGTTTTAGCTCTGTGTCCTCGTCCTGCGGCGCTGCAAAGTGTGCGCGCCCCTGCACGCCCGCCCGCGCCCGCCTCCGTTGGCACAGCCTGCCACATCAAATGTCTCGCTGTCTGTGTGTGCGTGTGTGTGTGTGTGTGTGTTTGTGCCCAAGTGCAAGTTCAATCTATGAATTTGAACGGATTCTGTGCGCGGCCCCGAACTCGGTCCGCACCAGCAGCCGTTCTCTCGCTCTCTCCCTCTGTTGTCCTTGCCAAAATGCAAAGTTCACAAACCAGCAACAACATATACAACAGATTTGCGCACCCAGCAGTAATCTTTGCGAACATATTACATTATTTTTCATAACTCACAACATTTCGATCTGATTAGTTATAGGCATAAGGAAGAGGTTGTCTTTAAACGTGTTCTAGATAAGTTGCTGTGCTTCTTCCTTGAAGCCCACACGATGGAAAAGGTGTTTTTTAGTAACTTCGTTGTTTATAGTACAATCTATATAAATTTTTGTCTTATCCGTGTTGAAAAATATGGATGTTTATTCATTTCGGGTGGAAAGGTGCCAAATAGCCAGAAAATGAAATATATTTTATCTGTGTCTACTAAAGGAGAGCCCGATTGTCAATTTTTGTAAGCTTAGCTCCTATATTCCTCGAGCTATGCTCATAAACAATGTCTCTTAATCGATATATATCGATAATTTGTGTGAAACAGGGGTTCGTATCCAGAAAATGAAACCTATTCAATCTGCATTTACTTATTAAGCGACTGATTGTCAATTTTTGTATGCCCAGCTCTAAAATTGTTCGAGTTCTGCTTCAGTAATAATATCTCTTAATCGATATTTATCGATAATTTGAATAAAATGCAATAACTTTAATCTACCTCTGCTAAACGAGAGACAGACTGTCAAGTTTGGTGTGCCTAGCTTTTATATTTCTCGAGTCACACTTTAGAAACTATGTCTCTTAATCGATATTTATCGTTAATTTGTAAATGGCAGCAGATATCGTAAACTAAATCTTACAGAATATGCTGCGCATGGCGCTGGCGAGAATATATAACAAATTTTTGCGTCTGAGATCGCCGCCTTCAGCCAGATGGACAAAAGTGACATGTCTAGATATATGTTGAATTTCAACTGAGGTAAAAGCCTATTTACTTTGCCAACAGTGTGTACCTATGACCGTATCAAGCAGTGTGACCTCATAGAAAAGGAAAATAAAAAGCTGAGAAACGTATTCTTAGAAACGAGCACAGTTTGTATTTGTCGCTCGCTTTGATAACTGTTTCGCATTACATTCTTTACATAAATATCAATTTCCCACTGTCAGACGGATCGATCAACAGTCAACAGCTACAACAACAACAACAACAACAACAAGAACAACTCGTTCTAAAATTCTCTGCGTCTGCGTCTGCGTCTTTAGAACGTCCGGTGTCTGCGGCTGTGCGATTCGATGTTAAGTTCAATGTTGAAATTAGCATAAAATACCGTTAATTGCATTAGCATTAGTCTGGCCCGCAACGTCAACGAGCCCCCTCTCCCGCCACGCCCCCCCCCCCTCCCCCTCCCCGCTCAGGCCACCCTACTCCTAGTCGACGCTAAATCGTCTGTTGCACGCGCGTAGTCGCCTCTCCCACGATCGCCGCTCGATCGCCGACATTCAATTGCAGTTTGTTTATCTATTTTTTTTTTTTTTATTTATTTAGTTTTTATGGCGCATTCTTGTCGCATATGTCACAGCGGCAGCGCTCGTAGCAGTTATCCTTGAGTATTGCGCATACGCGACGTTGGTCGCTGGCTAAATCCATTGCGGGGCCGCGTTTAACTATTGCCAATTGCCGTTCGACGATGATCGTATAATTGTTTTTGATCGTAAATTATCGACGATCGCAGCAGCAGCAACTATTGTCTATACCCAGTAATCGCTCGAAAGTAGCTTGAAATGAGTAATGTTAGGCTCTGACCCAAAAATAAATCTAAGACAGCAGCTCTCATCTTTTAAGCAATGCTTTAACAGAGTTAAAATAAAAATTTAATAAAATGATTTGATTAGTTCATAAAAATTAAAAATTTATCGATAACTCGTACTCGCACAGAGTTTTATATTCCATTTCCATTAATAACTATCCCCAAGACCATAAAACATATGTCTATTTTCCGATATCTCCTATCTCAGCGTATCGATAAATATCGATTGTAAGACGTAACTGTAAGTTCTTAAGAGCTGAAACAAGCTTGATATGTGGCCAGAGGCCATAGTATTTCCCTTTCCCAAACTTGTAGAGATAGATTCTTTGGCATATACAACCTTTTGTATGCCACATTAAGGCCATACAAATTTTACAGCGATCGGACTATAAACACCGATGTTAATTAAGAATGCATGGATATAAAGAAAAGAGGAAGCACAGTGTACATAAAAGAATGCTAGAATCGTTGTAACGCCAGCTTTTCGTCAAGTTCCAAGTATCTCCTAGTCCTATCTCCTGTCTTCTTAGCCTACAGGGTAACCTGCCAGTCGATCAATCGTCATGAGCACATTTCTTGCTAACTGTTTTTTTGTTACGATTGGCTTTTACATCTAAAAATCTATAAATTCTGGAATGAGAGCACGGCCGCTTCCGAAATGAATGCGATAATATATTTTTGAACGAATAATACACAATAAAAGTGCATTAAGCTAGAAAAAAACTCCAAGTCCAAGACTTCCAGGCATTATGAAGCTCAATACCCATTAGAAGCTTAGACTGGGATAGATATAGAGTTGGATATAGATATAGATATATAGATATAGATATAAAATAGAGATTAGAGATAGATATAGATATAGATATAGATATAGATATAGATATAGATATAGATTAGATATAGAGATAGAATAATAGATATAGATATAGATAAGATATAGCATTCGACGCTCGAGCTCTCGAATCTATATCCGATCTCGATCTAGCTCTCGCTTCTCTGCTATCAGATATAGATCATAGATCTCGATATCGCATCTAGCTCTCGCTTAGCATTTCTCGCTCTCGCTCTGGCTATCGCTCTCGACTCTAGGCTATCGCTCTCGCTCTAGCTCTCCGCTAGCGCCTCGCTATCGCTCTAGCTCTCGATATACGCTCTTCGCTCGCGCTATCGGCTCTAGATATCGCTCTAGCCTCGCTCTGCTCTCATCTCGCTCTAGATCTCGCTGAGATCACTCGAGTATAGCTCTAGCTCTCGCTCTCGCTATAGATATAGATATAGATATAGATATAGATATAGATATAGATATAGATATAGATATAGATATAGATATAGATATAGATATAGATATAGATATAGATATAGATATAGATATAGATATAGATATAGATATAGATATAGATATAGATATAGATATAGATATAGATATAGATATAGATATAGATATAGATATAGATATAGATATAGATATAGATATAGATATAGATATAGATATAGATATAGATATAGATATAGATATAGATATTATAGATATAGATATAGATATAGATATAGATATAGATATAGATATAGATATAGATATAGATATAGATATAGATATAGATATAGATATAGATATAGATATAGATATAGATATAGATATAGATATAGACGCTACAAGTCGAATTTTTGGCTTTGTATACCCCGTCTATCTATCTATACAAATGTGAAAACGGGAACAGATCCGATAATCATTTTAACTATAATGAGTGAGTGTGTATTATTTGAATTACCGTGTCAACTATGTAGTTTTGTGGGCCAATTTTGACACTTGATTAATATCTATGTGAGCGCTATATACTCTATATGTATATACATATATAGTATATATGAGTCGGAATATGGAGCGCAAAGTAAAACAAAGGATCTTAAGTTAGATCACATAGCAAGTGTGTTTGTTTGTTTGTTTGTTTGCCACAGCTCGTTGTTCTTTAAGCTGAAAGAAAGACAAATAAAGTGAGAGTGAGAGCGAGGGAGAGGGCAGGATAGATTGCGCGATAGAGTGAGAGAGAGGAAGAGGGAGCGGCAGAGAGGGGCAAGCATATGCGTAAAATACTTTGACCTAGATTTCAAATGGTTTCTTATATTTTTTATTTATTTACTTATATTTTATTTTTTTTTTTGGTATTTCGGTATCTCTCTCGTGAAAAATATAATATGTATTTCATTTTTGGGCGGCATGCCCTACGCGGGGCATATCCGCACGCGGCCAGCGCTTGACGTAGGCGTGGCAGCGTGTAGGGCGTGCGGCGGGCGCTGCGGCCGCGAGCTTGTTTGTTGTTATTGTTGTTGTTGTTGTTGCTTTATGCCGGGTGCGTGGAATATGAACAAATACACAAAAGCAGTCGGCGCAAGAGCTAGCGAGAAAGAGAGCGAGAGAAGGAGAGAGTGCGAGTGAGAGTGAGAGCGAGGGATTGAGACAAACAAATTGTTAACGAAAAGAATTCTGTTTAAAATTTTGTTGGCTTTTTAGCAGCCGAAGAAAGCCAAAGAAGAAAGCAGAAAACAACTAAGAATACTGCAGAAGAGAAAGTGACCGACTAATCGTATACCCTATGCTTAATTACTAAGAAAGCTGCAGTATAAGGTAGACCCAAACAGAGCTCGACTGGCAGATGCTCTCTAGAGGCGAGCGCACACCTAGAAAGAAAAAGTATGCTAAAATTGACGACTAAGCAATACCCTGTAAACAGGTATGCATGCGCCAGCTGAGTATGCTCGACAAGCAAATACCCTGCAGCCAGTTCTTAAGTAATCCAAGCTTGTTTTTCTTCTGCTTTCTGTAAAAGTAACCGAGCTACAAATACCCTGTAAGCAAATCGATTGCCTGTTAATGATGTAGAAGGAATAGCTTGAGAAGGAATAACTTGTGCATAACAAGTATCTGCCATTTATATGCTGGAGGATCAGTTGAGTCTGCTTACTTTTTCAATAACTACAGGATATTTTCTGTTCGATCAGTTGGAATATACATATGTCAAGTACGTATGCCAGAGCCATATGACAGAGGATCAGTCGAGCCTGTTTTCCTCTCTCATAATTCCAGGGTATTCTAAAAGAAAAAAACTTGAACTCGATGACTGCCGATAAGATAAATACTTACCAAAAAAAAAGTAGAAAAAAGTAGAAAAAGAAGAAAATCTAAATAGAAAATAGAATAACTAAAACAACAACAACAAATTCTTTTCCTCTATTTCGAAACGTTGACGATGACGACGGCGACCTACTTGTTGGATGTGTGGGCGTGCCATGGGGAGCAGAGGGCGGGCCACCATAGAAGGGGGAATGCTCTGGTGAGGGGAACAGCAGTCGGGGGGTGTGCGAGCGGGCTGCTCGCATTGGGATACACTCGCGGGGTATACGTATGTTGGGGTAGTTGTTTGTGCTTGCGACTCAGCTGCTGTTGTTGTTGTTGTTGTTGTTGTGGTGTTTATTGTTGTTGTTTTTGTACATTGTTCGAATATGATTGTAAACAAAAATAAACCTTCAACTTGATACGCGTCCAGGGATGTGTTGAAGGTGCACACACACGCACAGATAACACGCATAGCTTATGGCGATCGCTGGCTGTTGGGCTAGAGGGTGGCTGGGGGGGCGGGCGGTGTCTGCTCCTTAAACACTGCGTAAATCGTTTCGGTACATTTATGCTTACCTTTTGATAATTATTGCTGCCCATTGTTTATCTCTCTTTTTGTACTTTCTTTGCCGTGTCGTCCCTCTCTCTCTATCAATCTTTCTCTCTCTCTCTTTGCCTCGCTCTCTGGTTCTTTGGGCGTGCATGTGTGTGTGCGTGTGTGTGAATATAGGTCACTAGCAAACATAAATAACGCCCTACACATGTGCCACAAGCTCATACACTGCACAAAATTTACCCAACTAAACTAGCTGCAAATTTATATAAAAAAAATACCATATACTCCTTTGTAAGCTTTTATAGATCTTTAAGAACTCAACATGCATATACATACATATATATATATGTTATGAGAATATCATCCAAATATAAATATAATATATAATTTTATAACAATATTTGGAGCACATTAATATACTCACACTACTCAGCAGTCGTTCCTTCATAGCTTCCCACCTTATAAGTGTCTTTGTACCCAACGAACTCGGGAACTGTCCGAGCAAATGTTCGTAAATTTGTTATGTGGCCTTCAGGTGCAAAAAAACATCTTAAATATATTGGAATATACAGATCTACCTGCCCCAGCCCTAGGGAATCTACATATATTATTGATATATGATATATAATTATTGCATTTATATTTAAGCATTAAGCTAGCTATGTTTAAAGCTAACTGTGTGATTAGCTTTAGATCAGATCTATAATACTTTATTTCTCCCCTTACATATTTGAGTTATTTCTTTCAGTGTAGGCAACTGGCTTGCATATCGGTCGAGGTGTTTTTCGTTGCTTTGTGATAAGTCGATCTATTCAAGAGTCGCATACAGTGCCGCACACCTTTCTGACATTAGCTGCTGCCAGTTGCCCACCCACACACACACATACGCACACACACACACACACAATGACAGTTTCAAGTTCTTGGCCCAACGCCCGTCGCCTGTCAATGCTGATGAGATGAGTTGAGATGAAGATGATGTTCGCTGCGTGGACAGCAGACGGGGCGCGGGGGGCAACTGATCTGTACAGAATGCACATTGTTGTTGTTGTAGCTCCTGCCACTAGCTGCTGTCATTTAGTGTGCCGACTGTCGACGCAACTGTCAAAATTGACCTAAAAAAAATGAAGAAAAGCCAAACGAGAATTCGAATTCGAATTTGGAAAAGCGCAACAGCAGAAACAACAACAACAACAACAACAACAAGAGCAAGAACCCGAGCATAGGGTAACTTGATAGCTGTCAGCTCTACCTAAGAAACCCAGCCGCTGCCCCAGCCCCTCTCCGATCTGGAAATCGGAGATAAGAATATGGAACAGCTCGCAGCTAAAATGGTCACCCAAATACGAAGCGTAACAAATATTTCCCAGCCCAGATAGAATATCCAACAAAAAAGAAATCTTATGCAATGATCGAGCATATGGACTAGAGGCTGCTTGATATATACATATATGTATATGCATATAGAGCTATATAGATTACAGATCTATATCTATATATATGTATCTATTACAGATACAGATTACAGATATTTTTACCGGAAGATATCATCAAATATATGTTGACTATACAATTGAAATCCATAAATTACACAATTTTTATTTATTTTGTTTATTCCCAGTAATTAATTAATAATTAATTCTCTTCTAATTGCAGTTCATAGAGGGAATGACGCAGGCATTTCTTTTGCAGCGTTGGACTTTCGTTTTATAAGGTCAGTAAAGTAACAAAAATAAGTCATATTTTTGGATATATTTAATGCTATTCGTTAAATATACAAATTTTACCCAAGTGCTGAGTTGCGACTCACAATTCTCGAGCTGTGTCAAATCTTGAGCTTTAATAACATGTTGATAAACTATTTATTATTATAATATTATTTATATTTATTTTAATACACCAACCAAATTTGTTAGCTCTAGCTCTGCCAGTTCCTGAGATCACTGGGGTAACTGGCTTGAAGTGTATAATATTTGTGTGCTCAGGCAGAAGAAAACCATAATGTATATATATATATTCATGATTCGTCTGTAAGCAGACGTCAATCTCGGCACAACACAATCTAGACTCTTGAAATGCCCAATATATATGTATTTCTATAGACAGCAGAATCTTGTGAATCAGTGACAAGATTTCTTAGGCATTATATCGATTATATAGATAGGAACGTTATTTCTTACGCCTAGCACAAGCATTATATCGATTGTATAGAGGAATATATCGATAGTGACATGATTTCTTGCGCATACTTCGATAAATATCGATTATATTGATGACATGGTTTCTTACGCTCATCTCGACGAATATATCGATTATATCGAGGATTATATCGATAGGGACATAATTTCTTACGCATCTATCGAGGACAATATCGATTATATTAATAGTGACATGATCTCCTACGCATAGCTTGAGGATTATGGGAGCTGGAGACACCAAACTTGCTATGCGGGTTCTTGTGTACAATATTAAAAATATTATAAAGCTTTAAAATATGGCGCTTTGTTTTGAATATCTCTGCACGTTTCGCCCAAAATATCTTTTGGGATTGATCGAAAATTTCCCTATTCAACTAAGTGTGAAAACAAGGCATAGAAATTTTCGCTGTAATTAGCTAAAATGCGCTGTGTACACTGCACTTCAGATGCTTGGGCTTCACTGTACCTTGTTGTTGTTTTTTTTCCATATACATATATGGAACATATATAAGCAATAATATTTATGTATACGCTAAGTGTCAGCGGCTCGTCGTACCTCTATGTGTACAAATATCTATGACCCAGAAATATTACGCGAATGCCTCACAAAAACAAAAATAATAACAACTGCAATAACAACAACAACAAGAGCAGCAACAACAACAACAACAACAACAATCATCAAGTGTCAGCATTTTGCACTTTACCACAAAATTCGCAAACACTTTGCGACTCCCTCCCGCTCTCCCGCTCTCTCTCCCTCTCTCTCTTTCTCACTCCCACTCGCACTCCCTCTCTCAAACTTCAGTTTGAATTTCGTTTTCGATTTGCTTATGGACTGCTGCCCGCACCCCTGTTCAATCCCCCCCCCTCCCCTCCCGATCCCCCTACGTCCGTTTCTATTCGCACTTCTGTGCTTTGATGCTTTTCCACTTGACATTCGTTTAGAGCCACAAAATGGCCCAAAAGGCAATTTTGAACGCATTTGGGCAACAACAACAACAACAACAACAACAACAATAGCAAACGCGAATGTGCCGTTAAGACAGCACTCAATAGTTTTCTTGCTGCTGTTGTTGTTGTTGTTGTTGTTTTCTACCACATTCTACAAAGCGGCGTCGCGACCTGCCTCGACACACACACAGTCACACACACACACACACACACACACACACACACCTCACCGCCCGTTTAGCCCGTCGGCGTCTGTCGCAATACGTGGCGTATACGTAATCTTGTTGTTTTTGCAGTCGTCGTTGTTGTTGTTGTTGTTGTTGTTGTTGTTGTTGTTGTTGTTGTTGTTCTGCCTTGTATTGTTGTTGCTGTTGTTGTTGTTGCTGTTGTTGTTGTTCAGCTGGTGCTGCTTGGGGGCTTTTTATGCAAATGGCGTTCAAGGATTTTTGTGTGAAAGTTGTTGAACCTCATGACTGGCAATTAGAGTGCAACTGCAACTTGTGCGCATTTTTATAGAGTATGCAAATATTTCTATTATCTCTCTGCCCTCTCTCCATCTCCCTTGCTCACCCGCTCTCGCCCTCACACGCGCTCCCATTTTACAATAGATCTAATTAGTCAAGAGCAAAAATATTTGTCAACACAAAACTTTGTTAACAACATTCGATTTGAGCTGCAGGATATATTTGTTAGCTTAATTTAATTAATTACTACGAACAGATAAACTAAAGTTTAATAGTTGACAGCTTAATATATATATATTATATATATATATTGAATATTCTTAAATATATTATTATGCCAGGAGCTAAAAAGAATTTATAGACGACAAACTTTAATAAGAGCACAATAATAATATAATAATAATAATACGAAAATAATATTGTTAAATATATCTTGAAACTCAAATCGATCGATTTCGAGTAATTAATAATTTCGAGTAATTTCTGATCATTTTTATCAATATTTTAACATAAAATCTAAAAATGAAGAATATAGGTTTTAGAACAAGAAATCTGTATTCGTGAAGGATATATACTGAATATAGATCAAGAATATCTGTGACTATATTTGAACATAAGATCTTTAATCATATTAGATGCATAATAGATAATAATATCGATTTTAGAACATTATCTTATAAAGATAATCTTTATCTATAGTTCAACATAAAATCTATGTTATATATATATGTATATATAAAGAATATCCTTATCTAAATTTAAACAAGAAACCTTACATACATAGATTCTAGAATATAGATAAGCTATATATTTGTCAATATTCTAACATTCAATCTTGCTCCATATAAGATATATTTTAACATATTATTTGCATTATTAGAGCATATAGTTAGTAACTAAATTGAAGTCCATTGAATCAGTTTCTGATTTTGAGAGCCAGAAGCATATTTTCTGCTCCTCAAAACTGCTTTTCCCAAAATTCCAAGTTCTGAAATGCCAGTTCCTAAAGCTTATATATATATATATATATATATATATATATATTTCTTTTATAAAATCGAAAATAGAATCAGAAAGGATTTCAACTTTGATAAGAAAAAGCAAACAAATGAAAATTACAAGAATTCGAGTTTTGTGCAAAAGGTTGCGAGAAGTTTCAAATTTTTGTTGCTCATATTGCATTGGTGTGTGTGTGTGTGTGTGTGTGTGTATCTATGACAACAAATAGGTGCCAAACAACAAGAGCATTAACAACAACAACAACAACAACAACAATAAGAGTAAAAAGCTGGCTCAATTGGCTCGGATCCCAGGCGACTTCTGGGCCAGCATAAAAACACACACACACACACACAAAGAGTTTAATATGTATATATATGTATATATATATGTGTGTGTGTGTGTATTTCCAATATCATCCAAGGATATTTCGGCTGCACTAAGTCCACATGACCTTCCAAAGTTGGTTGACTCGCGCCCAACACTGAAAAAATACATAGAAAGAGATAGGAATACTTTGAGAGAGCGAGAGAGAGAGAGAGAGAGAGAGAGGAAGGGAGGGGAGCAGAGATGACGGCAACATTTGATTAAGCAACAGAGCACTGCAAAAGTTGACAAGTGTCGGGTCAGTGGGAGCTTTCGACGGTGCGGGTGATGTGACGTCGAGGGCAGAGCAGAGTCTATGATGCAAGCAGCGCAGCCAAAGCAGAGAGAGCCAAAGCTGAACGACAGCGTGAGAGCGTGTGCAGCCAGTTGAGAGAGCGCTTGCAGAGCTGTGCACTTGACGAAGCCGTTAGAAGCCAACGGACAAGAGCCAAGAGCAAATGGCAAATGGCAGTTAGCAAAATTGCAACTGCAGCAGCAGCAGCAGCAACAACAACTGCAGCAGTAGCAGCAGCAGCAGCAGCAGCAGTATCAGCAGCAGCAGCAGCAGCGGTAGCAGCTTTTGGGGGCCTAAGGAAACCCCACGCGCGTTGTCGTTGTTGTCGCCGCTGCTCGGGTTCTGCTCTCGGTTTTCGGTTTCTGTTTCTGTTTTCGGTTTCTGTTTCGGTTCGGTTCGCTGTCGTCGCTGCAAGCGTTTGACAATTTCGCTGCCCGTCGCTGCTGGTTGCTGGGCTGCCAGTTGCACATTTCCGTTATATCCGCCAGACCGCCGTGCAGCAACAGCAGCAGCAGTCGAAGCAGCCAGCGCTTTGACCAATATTCGTACAGTGCGTGGCAGCAACAATAGCAATACGAAAAACAAAAAACAACAAAAAAAAAAAAACGAAATACAAAAAAAATATGAAGTTAATAACTTGAACAACTTCTACTTAAAGCACTTGTAACACTGCAATAACAACAACAACAACAACAACAACAATTGCAACGGCAAGTCATTTTCGCATACGCTCGTTCTGCTGCTGACTGCGCAGCTGACGCCAGCGTTGGCGTTGTCGTTGGCGTTGTCGTTGACTTTGTTTTGGCTTCAAGTGCTTCAGAGCTGCAGCAGCCTCTTGCAAGCAGACCGCAGACTGCAGACTGCAGACGGCAGACGGCAGCGACGGTAGCGCACTGACTTCAGTCGCTTTGTGGCTCGAACGAAGTCAGCGCGCGCATGTTAACCAAAAAAAAAAAAAAATTTATAAAATTAAAATAAGAAACAGCAATATATATGCATATGAAAAGCCCAAACTACAGACTTCGATTTTTGTTCAAGTGTAGAGTGTGTGCAAAAGTGTTAACAATAGCAAGGCAAGTGTAATTGCGAAACAGCACAAAGAGAAACAAACGCAAAAAAAGGATCAAAATCACAGCAGCAGCAACAACAACAGCAGGCACATCAGCAGCAGCAGCAGCAGAGGAGACAAAACGCCTACAACTATGCCTGGCCCGGCGCTGTGGTCCGGTGAGTAGCATCGGCGATCGCACCCACTCCGCACTCCGAAACATATGCGAACGCCACAAAGCTCGCTCAAATGCGCGCACGCGCACGCGCGCTCTCTTTGGCGCAGCGTGCGCTCTCTCTCAATCTCTCTCTCTCTCTCTCTCTCTGGCAGTTGCATATTTCCGCATGCTATCTCGTTCAGTTAGGCAGGCATGCGTGCTTGCTGGGCTGGCGCGCTCTCTGTCTGACTTATACGCCCGCCGACGATCCGTGTCATGGACAAGGAAAGAACCCAAAAACTTTCACTTGCGCCACAACAGCCTGTCAGCTGGCCGAGCTGCAGAGAGCGGCTTAGGCCAGAGAGTCGTGTGCAGCTGTAGCTGAGAGTGCAGCAGAAGAGAGCGCAAATAAGCAGAGCTTAGGCGGCTTTAAGCTTCCTGCGTTACAAGTTACAAGCTAAAACAATAACAACAACAACGACAACAACAGCAACAACAATAACAAGAGCAAATGCAGCAGTAGACTTGACACGTTTGCTTTGCTCGCATTTTCTTGTTGTTGTTGTTGTTGTCGTTGCTATTGCTCATTATAAAGTCGTAAGCCATTTTTGCATGCATGTGTGTGTGTCTGTCTGTGTGTGTGTGTAAAGCAAAATGTCAGTGAGCAATAAGGAAATGAAATGTGCGCCAAACAATTACATATTGAATTTGTTGTTGTTGCTGTTGTTTTTATTGTTGCTGCTAACAGCGTGCAATGTATTTGAAATCGAAAGTGCTCGAGACAATGGTCAACGAACGAACGAGCAAGCGAGAAGGCAGCATTGAAGCCAGCGTCTGGCAGGGCTGTAAAGCGCAGGGGGGGGGGGGGGGGGGGGGGGTGAACAAATGTAAGCGACATATATTAAATCGCAAATGCTGTGCAAAAATCACACAACACACAAAATTTATTTATTTATTTTTATTATTGTTTTTATTTAATTTGTTATTTTGTCGATATTTTTATTTCGTGGTACACCCACCCCGCCCACTGTCTGTCTGGCAACAGCAAACGGTTCACATTTTGCAATTCATGACATTGCTGCTTCTTAATCCCGCCCGCTCCGCCTTCGACGTTGCCGTTGCCGTTGCGCTCCACTTGCGCAGACGCTGGCTGTTGCGCAATCGTGATGTGTTTTTTTTTTGTGCTCTTTTTCAAATTAACTTTTACCTTTTACTCACTGTCACTGTGCGCCTGCTATGTAAGATACACGCATGTTTGCGTGTGTGTGTGTGTGTGTGTGTGTGTGTGTGTGTGTGTGTGTGTGCGTCTCACCCACTGATCAGCAACGGGATCCCATCTGCATTTTGTCAGCCGCATTTGCTGCAAACGAGCCAGGAAGCATTTGGCTCACGCTCACGCTCTCTCTCTCTCTCTCTCTCTCTCTCTCTGTCACCCACTCACTCGAACGTCTAATGTTTGTTGCATTCATGTTCAGAGCTTTTTTTATGCAGCGGCAGCGGCGGCGTCAGCAGCAGCCGCGTCGACAGCGACAGCGACGTCGACGTCGCTGCACTCGCGCACGCTGGTGGCACAGTTTTATGTTTCATTTCATTGAACCTTTGCATAAGCGCCTGCTATCTTCCGCGGCCGCTCTCTTTCTAGCCTGTGTTGACGTAAGTGACGACACGAATTCGAAGTCCCGAGTCCCGAATCCGAGCCGAAGTTCGAGACGAAGACGAAGGCGAAGTCGAACTCGGACTCGGAGTTGGCGACGGAGCCGTAGTAGCAAAGCTTTTACTGCCTGCTGTTTACTGCAATAAATGCGACCCACTGGCAAGCCGGTCAACGTCCACACACACACTTTTAAGTTTTATAACTTCACATATTCATTCAAATGCAATGTACACGCACACACATGCATGCAAGCATAAAGTGTGCTTTTGGGCGGGGGAGCGCCCCACAAAGTTTAGCAGAGTTTTTTTTTCTTTTTTGTTCATGTTTCTATTTTCTATTTTCATGCGCCTAGGCGGCAGCGACGCCAACTGAAACTGTCGCTAGACGCAATGGAGTTATTCCTGTGTGCTGCAGGGAGGGGGGTGGGCAAATGCATTGCATGCAAGCTGCCTATAGAGTAGCCAGCCAGCTATGAGCTTCTGGTGCGCGCCCACTCTCATGCTCTCTCACTCTCTTGTTCTCTCCATTTATCTAGCCAGCGCTTATTGCAGCCGAACGCGAACGCGAACGCGCTTGGCCGAATGTGTTGCCGAGCGGCCCGCAAAGCATAACTATGACGTCGACGTCGCCTGGGTCTATGTCTCTGCCTGTGTCTGTGTCTGTGCCTGTGTCTGTGTCTATGACTGCGCTATGCATGTGCTTGTGTGTATTGGTGTGCGCTTTTTTACTTTTTGTCTATTGGTTTTCATTTTCGTTTGCAGTCGACGGCCGCTTCGACGGTGGCTGTGACTGCGGCTGCGGCTGCGGCCGCGTCGTTTGCTGCCATCTAATGGCGCGCTGCTTTGACTGTGACGACGTCGATCGTTTCGGCTTTCGGCAGCGGCAGCGGCAGCGGCAGCAGCAGCAGCAGCAGCAGCAGCAGCAGCAGCAGCGACAGCGACAGCGACGCTTTAAAAAAGTTGTTGTTGCTGTTGTTGTTCCGCGCTAGTTTCCGAGGCGCGCGCGCCTGCAACCAGCTACGTTGGCAGCGCAGCCAGCGCAGACGTCGCTGGCTGACTGGGCTGAGACTGTTTGTGGCTGCTGCTTGCTTTCTTTCGCTCGCTTACTCCTTTCATTTCACTTTATTTCGTTCGAATGTACGCACGTTGGCCGCGGAGCAGCATCAAACAAAACAACAACCAGCCGACAACGACAACAACAACAGCAACAACAACAACAACAACGAGGCAAACAACACACACGGCGCGAAAGCGACTCTTGGCCGCTGTTTCTCTGTTTGTTGTGTGTTGTCATACGGAAGAGACACTAAATAATTTCGGTTTAAAAAAAAAAAAACATATATTTTTTTTTTGAATTTTTTTGGTACTTTTTTTTTGTGTAATAATTTTGTTGTCATTTTGGTTGTTGTGTGCGACGAGTGCGCGTACTAACGAGTACCCGGTTACTGTTATTCGGAACTTACGGCGTGCGAAATACAGTTAAATTAACGGTCAATACGGGATTTCAACGCTCGCGCCTTGTTTGATGTGGTCTGCCTGTAATATTCATTGGATATACTACTTAATAAATACATATATGTATATATTTATATATGTATATATATAAATGTATATATAGATAAAAGATCAAATGCATACTCGCTGTTGTCTCAATGTCTCGTTGTGTGTGTGTCTGTGTGTGTACAGTTTGCTCGTTGTTTCTAGTTAGAACAAACAAAGTACAAAAACAAAAACAAAAGCAAAAAACAAAAAACAACTATCTAACGGTCAACGGATTATATGCAGCTTTTGAAAAGTGATCATATAGGATATATGTATAAATCTATGCTAATATCTGGTACTTTTTTTTTATGTTTGTTGTATTCATGTTGCTCTAAGTGTTTAGCCCCCGACTTCCCCATTCTAAATACACACAAACACACACACACACTCGTTACTCGTCACTTTATAATCAGCGATCACAAGTGCATATCATTTCATCTGCCATAACGAGAGAGCTCAAGGATATTTGGTGTGTGTGTGTGTGTGTGTGGGTGTGTGCGTACATCTTCTTCTTCTTCTGTTTTTTTTTTTCGCTCACATTTCTTCCAACTCGCTCATTAGCTGTGCAGTGATAACGAGAGAAACACTCGCTTGTTGTTGTGCGTGCGTGTGAGTGTGTGTGCGTGTGTGCATCCCAACGAGTGGAATAAACGCAAAACGCAAAGGGATTGACATAAACCGTGGATAAAACTCATGCCTGGATCGCTGTGGAAGCATGCGTCATAGTTGGCGCTGGTTGCCAGCGGTTGCCGTTGCCAGAATGGCAACAGTTGCCAGTGTTGCCACCGTACATCAGCTGTGTCTGCCCACCTAAGAACAACACCCAGCAGCAGCAGGAGCGAACGCAGCCCAAATGAATGCCAATCAGCCGCTGAGCCTGGAGCCAACGGTGGCTGCTGTCAATGTTGCTGCTGTCGTTGCCGAAGCAGCAGCAGCAGCAGCAGCTGCTGCAACAGCAAGCAAAAGTAGCGAGGCCAAGCAGAATGGCCAGCACACGCACGAGGAGCAACAGCAGCAGCAACAGCAGCAGCAGCAGCAGCTAAGAACCATCAATGGTCACGGCAGCAACAACAACAGCAGCAGCAGCAGCAGCATCGATGACGACAATATTGCTGACAAGGACGCCGGCTTGGAGGTTGATAGCAGCAGCAGCAGCAACAGCAAGTTGACCATTATCAAAACGCCGCTCAATAAAACGTTGCTCAAGAAGTGCAACAACAACAACAACAACAGCAGCAGCAGCAGCAATGGCAATCTGCCGCATGTTGCACTCAACAGCACGGGCAACAACTTGCGCAGCAGCAGCAACGCTGGCATCGGCAGCAGCAGCAGCGGCGACGATGCTTTGGGTTTTGGTTGCGATTCCGGTTTTCAAAGCGGAAATAACAATGAACAAGAACAATTTATGAATGATAATCATCATCATCATCATCATTACCATCATCATTATCATCATCATGGCAGCGAACGCGTCGGCGACGGCGACAACGACGGCGACGGCGACGGCGATAACGATAATGATGTTGCTGCTGCTGCTGCTGCTGGTGCTGGCGGCGGCAGCGCTGATGTTGCAGCCACCGCCGCAGCAGCAGCATCAACAACAACAACAACAACAACATGCTGCTCAACGCCCGAACATGTTGCAGCCGAATTGCAAACAGACCAGCAGCAGCAACAGCCACACGACTTTCATATCAAAACGCCAGCAACAGTTGCATCAGCAGCAGCAGCAGCAGCAACGGCCGCAGCAACATTATCCTGCACGGCAGCAACATTGCCCGCAGCAGCAGCAGCAGCAGCTGCCAACAAGGCTGCGGCACAGAATGCCTGCAGTCAAAAGTGTAACAAGTGCAATTCTCACAACAACAACAGCAACAATAACAACAACAACAACAGCAATAATAACAACAACAACAACATTCATTACAACAACTATAATAATTATTATAAGAAAAAATCTCGTATGCCGCCCATTTGCCGTTAGTATTTTTTTTTTTTTAAAACGTTCTGTTTTCATATAACATAACCTCGTTTTTATCATAATGCATATAGTACTTGAACCCGCCCCCACCCCCCTGCACCTACCCACACACTCACACACAGACACCCTGCAAAGCTCCCAGCAAATAAAATAATTATCCAAAATCCAATTACAACAACATTTTCGAACAAGTGACAAAAAGTACCACAACAAATACCACGAAATTACCGCAAAATACCGCAAAAATACCAACAAAAATACTTAAAAATGCAATCAAAACCAAACAAAAATAAAGAAAGAAAAAAAACTCCAATTGGTAAACCTTTCTAACGCATCATCACGTTCAAGATCAAGCAAGATCTTGGTCGTGAGCTGCGTTCAACAAAAAATTTGATCTGAATCCCAATTTTATTATTTATATATATATTTTTTTTGGCTGTCGCAGGCTCTGCCGCCATGTGGCAAGTGCGGCGCACACAACAGACAGAATCTAAATGCTTTCCTCGAGTACAAACACAACACCAACAATACCAACAACAACAACAAAAACAACAGTTTTAAGAAATCAACTAAATATACGTAAACAAAAACAATTTCTTTACAATCGGCATACAAAATTTTTGCGTATTCTTTTACGATCCAAATTCAAGAATCGAATCGGCAACAACAAAATTATGACATCCATAGGTAAAACAAAAAAAAAAAAAAAAAACAATAAAAAACTACCCAAGCCTCTAACCTCTTAAGTAGTAATCGTTACTAATCAACTAGAAATCTATGATACCATTCCATACCCAACCATTCCTAACCCCACTAACCGCAACAACAACAACAACAATCACAACAACAACAACCACTCTCTTTGTATATATTATATTGCCCCAGTGCGACTCTGGCTGCACATATTTTCCGCTGTATTTTACTCAAAATGTGACTATGATTTACAGCATGCTTCGCTACACTAAACAAAATTATATAAACTTTATATTTGATATTTATTTTAAGTGCTTAAATTCTTAGCGAGCAATATGTATTTGATTTGTTTTATTCAAGATTTTAGGAGAATATCACATAAGCATTTTCGAAAAGTGCGCTTTCAGAACTTTCGTTATCGATCAAGTTAAGTTGTACAGTTAGTTATCGATCAGTTAATCGATCAAGTCAAGTAACGTTTAGAAACTTCCGAAACTTGCTTATATCTTATTTAGAGTTAAATATTTTATATACCTTCTATATATTTGCTAAATGTTGGTAAATGCTTTGAAAATTTGAGTATTCGATAAATCTGTCGATAAATAGATAATTGATTTGATTGATTTTTTCACTGCTTTAAAGTTATCGATAAATAGTAAGAAGTCGCTCGTTCTAGCATTTGATTCGAATAAAGCCTTATAACTATCGCTATGCAAAATGTTTATTTATCATTAATCGACGATATATCGATATATATCAAAAACTTTATCGAAACTATGCCGTTACCTATTCGAAAACTATATCGAAACGTAAATAAGTCCGTACATATCGAAACACAAAGAAGCCGTTACTTATTCGAAAACTTTGTCGAAACTGAAAAAAAGCAGTTAGCTATTCGAATACTATATCGAAAGTTATATAAGCCGTTAGCTAAACGAAAACAATATCGAAACTATAAAGTTACCTATTCGAAAACTATATCGAAACCCAAAAATGCCTTAAGCTATTCGAAAACTATGTCTAACTATAACTTGGGACGTTTCGCAATATTTTGAGGCAAAAGTTTCCCTGCAAGCTGTAGAATTGACTCGCCTTTGATTCAATATTTTTCGAGTGTACGGTTTTGCTTAAGTTACCGAGCAGCTTCGAAATCGAAACGGGATCCCAACGCAGCGGCTGCGATTGCAGTTGCTGTTGTTGGAAATTCTCGAAAAAAAAACAAAATAGAAACAACTTTGCCCAGTTGCGTTCTTCGTATTAACTTCTCATTATTGTGGCTCACAGGTGCGTGTGCAACAGCTGTGTGTGGGTGTGCTGCTGTTGCTGTTGCTACCACGCGCCATACAATACACACACACACACACACACGCACACACACGCACACACACAGCTACGCATGGGCTTTATTGTTTAGAATAATCTTGCGCTTGATAATGAAAATAGGTCAAATTTTAAAAATACACACACAAACGCGACATTGGCGACGCCGCCGTCAACGTCGCTGCCGCCGCTGGCAAATGATCGTGGCATGCGTGTAGATACGGCATTAGATAGATACACACACACACACGCACACACATAGGCACAACAAGCACGCAGACAGCCGCTGGGCCAACGCACCGCGTTCACTAATTGAGCCAGAGCGAGAGAGCGAGGGAGCGAGAGAGCGCGAGAGCGAGAGCAGCGCTAGAATTTCAATGCGATCGAAAGTTCAGCAGCAGCTGCCCCCCCTCTCTCTTCTCCCCCTTCCCGGCATGCGTACGCCCACTCGCTGCTGCTGCTTGAACTTCTAGCTTGCAACAGATTGCAACAGAAGCGCGTTATCTTGCCGCAGGCGCGCGGTGCGTGCTGCTCGGCGTTTCTAGCTGATAGCGTGCCCCTCCAGCTAACCTACCCAATAGCCCACACACCACAACAAACAGCAGCCCCCCCCCCCCTGCCCGCTTCCCACCCAGTCACTGCCAACCCGCCTGTCCATATTTACTTTTGACCCATTTCGAGTTGCGTTTTATTTCTTGTACGTTCTACGAAGACAAGCAAAATGCGCAGCGACGCAGCTAATTAGATGACGCCCCTCCACCCTCGCCTCCCCGGCCCTGCACCACCCTGCTGCCGCCTACAGCCAAGCGCGCCCCCACTCTGCCCCGTGCCTTCGCTTTCGGCTCAACCAGTTTTTTTTAGAGACTTCTTCAGCGTTTTTCTTCTTTTTTTTTTTTGGTGGGGAAGTAAATGCAAATTTTGTTTTGACCATTTGGCAATAACTTCCGCAAAATCCGATTCGTCGCGTTAAAAAAAAATACGAAAAAAAAAACAAAAACAAACCAAAAAAAAAACCTACTTTAGCTGACATATGATTTTATGCATGCCAAAGACAGCGGTGATTCACCTGCTTGAGCGGCATAATAGCGGCGAATAGACTCGTAGAGCACATGCAAAAGATGAGGCTTTAGCTCTTAGACGAGCCACTTATCGGTGCTGACGAATCGATAAATGCTTTGGCTATCGATAACTGTGTAACTCAATCGATTCGATAAATGCATAAGCTACCGATATTTGGCTAAGGCTACTTTTTAAAGATATATGTCAAAGTCGTATTACCCAATCAAATCGATAAATGCATTAGCTATCGATAACTGATTAGGAGCAGATATATACCAAAATCGTATTACCCAATGGGTGCTTACAATTCGAAAAGCGCAGTATCTATCGATATTTTCTTAAGGGTACTTGTTATGCATGTCCAAGTCCCAAAACCCAATGGAATCGATAAATCCATTAACTATCGATAACTGTCTAGGAGTACTTTTAACAAATGTATGTCAAAGTCGCATAGCCCAATCGGTGCTTATGAATCGATAAATGCAATATCTATCGATATTTTCCTAGATATATAAAATATATATATCCAATTCGTGTAACTCAGCTGCTTTCTATCGATATATTCTGGAAATTTCACCAACTTTTTTGAGAAAACTAGTTTCATTTCTCATAAAATCCTTGGCGATTATAACAATTCGTTGCAGCTGATACTCTTATATATGTATGGTGCTCTTATAATATATATTATCTACTATTATAATATACTTTACATCTACTACATATATCTGATATTATTAGATAGCACTCTATAGCCACATTCCATGTGAAAAGATTCTATCCAGCTGCATTCTTGGATTTCGAATCTTCCAGTAATCTTTTCTTATCTGCCTATCTTAAATGCATGTTTGGTAAAAACCAGAAAGTCGTCTTTCCTTCGAATACAATCAACTCTTAAGCCGAAGCGGCGCAATTCGTGAGTGTCTACTGTACTTCTGTGAAGTATCAACTACTAATGTTTTTTAGCTCGAAACTTCGAGATTTATTTAATTAGTCAGCCCAAGCAAGTGGAGTTTAAGAAAGACAATATTGAGATACTGTAATATTATCAGCCAGGCTGCCAATTGATTCGAGTCCGAAATTAATAATAATTATTTTGAACATTAAACCTAGCCCTTAAACGCATATGTTGCCCAAAAAGTAGCTAAACTGAAAGCCGAGCTGAAACACATTTGCTTTGATTTAAAATAAAATATCTTTGCGAAAGTCTTAGCTAAACATATTTGGTAGTTGCTATTATAAATAAAAAACTGAATTCTTTCATAGGTCAAACCTGAACTTAAAACAAAACCTGAGTTTTAGATCAAATGCTCCAGTTCCCAGAATGTTGCTTGAAAATTCGGATGGAGCCCAGCCAGAGACAGCCGATATGCCCTTCTTGAAAGCAGGGTATTGACAAAACCAATTTAAATGAAAATTTGAAATTCTAAAACGCCAAATCAAGTTTGACAAGTTAACACCCATGCGAAACGATTTCAGCTTGAGACAAAGTCATGGCCATGGGAAACGTAGCATCAACATCTCTCAGACAAGCAGAACAAGAATACAAGAATATTTTAGCTTGGAACTGCTCAGTTCTTCAAGAGAGCCAGATCTTAAGACAGACTCAACTAACTCAGTTGGAAGAGTTCAAAATAGATCAATGTAAAAAGAAGTAAGAGTGCCCGACTAGGCGATACCCTGAGCCTTCTTCTACCCAAGGAATGGACATACGGATAGAAAGACGGACGGAAAGACGGACGAACGAAAAGAGGGATGGACGGAAAGTAGGATATATTATTATATTATATATATTTTATGGGGTCAAAGATGCTTCCCTCTGTTTCGTACATACATTTGCACAAAAACAGTATAGGGTATGCTGTGCTCACTTTCAAGACTAGGAGATACCCTGTAATCAGTGCCAAACTGCTTTTACAAACACTCCGGTTTCCTTCTTCTCACTCTTCTCACTCTGTCCCGCTCTATGTACGTTAAAGGCATTCTTGGTGAATTTCTCAGGTGTTATATCAAGCTTAAGCTAAATGGGCAAAGTTATCCAAAAACTGAAATGTTTTGAATGCGAATGTGAATATACTTAACGAGATGCTAGACACCAAGTTTGGTCTAGCTAGCTGCTATATTCTTCGAGATTTGCTTAAATAACCATGTCCTCAAATTGATATTTATCGACATTTTAACAAAGGGAAAAGCTATCGAAAAATTGATGAAAATCTTTCTGGACAGGATATGCAAGAATATAAATTGCAAATTTCAAGTCTCTAGCTCTTGTAATTTCCGAGATCAAGCAGACGGACAGAAGGACGAACACGCAGACGGACGTACATGAACATATATACTTATAATAGATATAGATATGTATTCTGTGAGTTCAGAGTAGCTTCCTTCGCACGTTACATACATTTGCTCAAAAAGAGTATACCCTTTATAGCAAATTTTAATGGGTAGAAAAAAGTTTATGCTTCACATATTCAATATATAGCTAAGGCTTCCCATAGAAACGATCTGTTGAAAATGTAGCCTATTAAGTAAACATTTGTTTGATTTTAAGATCTTAAGATGCGTTTCGGGTCTGGAAGGGATGCTCGTGCTCCTGGCCTATGAGAAGCTGGAACATAAATTTGTTGCCCAGTTTGAGTTATGGATTCTAATAAAACAGTTTTTTGAATGCGAGCTCGAAGCCTCGTGTTTGTTTTCTTTTCTCCTTTAAGAATTTCTAGTATTAAGCTGTAAATAGTATCTCTTGTTATATGGAGTAGAGTTCCTTAATGTGAAGCATATATTCGCAATCTCTTATGCCCCACTCTCTCTCTCTCTCTCTCTCTCCCTCTTTCTCTCTCTCCCTCTCTGCCGCAGGAATTATGACACTGAGCCGTGGCCCGTACAGCGAGCTCGATAAAATGAGCCTTTTTCAAGACCTCAAACTCAAGCGGCGCAAAATCGATTCAAGATGCAGCAGTGACGGCGAGTCCATAGCGGACACATCCACCTCGTCGCCGGATCTATTGGCGCCGATGTCACCCAAGCTATGCGACAGCGGCACAGGTGCGTCGTTGTCAGCGTTGCCGGCGCTGCCATCGGTGACGGTAACGGTGACAACAGCGGCATCCACATCGGCGGCAGCAGCAGCTGCCGTCTCCACATCAACAACAACATCATCAGCAACAGCAGCATCAGCAGCAGCAGCGGCGGCGGCAGCAACATCATCCACGTCGGCGGCAACATGTCCGAGCAGCACGATTACCATAACCGCGACAGCAGCTGCCAAAGCGGCAGCAGCTGCAGCAGCAGCAGCAGCAACAACAACAGGCACAGGATCGGCTGGCGGGTCCCTGAAGCATCAACAGACTGAAATACACTCATCCAGCAGTGCGATAACAGCGGCAGCTGCCTCCACAGTGATGTCGCCGCCGCCGCCAGCCGGCACGCCGCCCAGCGCCATGCTGGACACTGGCGGCGGCGGCGGTGGCAATGGGGGCTGCGGCGGGGAGGCACTCTCGCTGGCATTGAATGCGCGCGGCACGCCCACACCGCCGCACAATAATGGCGGCGCGTCCAGCTCGAGCAACAGCAGCAGTCGTCTGGCCTCGCCCGACTCGCTCGAGGAGAAGCCCTCAACGACAACGGGTCGCAGCAGCGGCACGCCCACCAATGGGCTGTTGGCCAGCAGCAGCAGCGGCAACGGCAGCGGCAGCAACAAGATCAATAGCAACAACAGCAACCTGAGCGTCATACGCTCCGTCAAGGAGGAGCGCATCCTGGCCTCGCCCACCAAAATGCTTGCCTACCATCAGCAGCAGCAGCAGCAACAGCAGCAGCAGCAGCGCGAACGGGAGCAAAGAGAGCGGGAACGAGAACGGGAACGAGAACGGGAAAGGGAACGGGAAAGGGAACGGGAGCGTGAAAGGGAGCGCGACTTGAAGGCGGCTCCGGGTCATGTGACCGTGCTGGTGACGCCGTCGCGCATTAAAGCGGAACCACCGCCACCCGCCTCGCCCTCCTCGACCACACAACGCGACAGGGAGCGGGACAGGGAGCGGGACAGAGAGCGGGACAGAGAAAGAGAAAGAGAACGGGAATTGGGCAGCTCCAGCTCCATCAGCTCTTCGCAGCACATAAGTCGCGGCAGTCCAGGTCCGCATCCGGGCCAGCATCATGGGCATGCCTATGGCCATCCGCACGGCCATTTGTCGAGCCATGGACATGGCAGCTTGACACCCGCCTCCATTGTCCAAACGCATCATCTGCACCAGCAGCTGACGCAGCCGCTGACACTGCGCAAGAATAGTCCGCCGCAAGAGCTACAGCTGCCGCAGCTCTCGATGCAGTCCATGCAGCAGCTGACCCAGCAACAGCTGCACCTGCATCTCCTTGGTCAGCAGCAGCAGCAGCAACAATCGCCGCAACATTTGCAGCAACATTCGCCGCATGCACTGATACGCGTCAAGAAGGAGCCAACCTCATCCGTTGGTTCTGTTCAGGTACAGCGGCATCTGTCGCCGCATCACCAGCAGCAACATCAGCAGCAACATCAGCAACACCAACAGCAACAGCAGCAGCAGCAGCAACAGTCGCTGCTGCACTCGGCTTCGCTGCAATCGCTGCGTCATCCGAGCCGCGATGCGGCCATTTTGTTTCGCGTGAAGAGCGAGGTGCAGCAACAGGTGGCGGTGGCCGCCGCTGCCGCCGCCTCCTCGGGCCTGCCGCATCTCATGCAGCCGACGTCAGCAGCGGCAGCGGCAGCTGCGGCGGCGGCCGCACAGCGCATGGTCTGCTTCAGCAATGCGCGCATCAATGGCGTCAAGCCGGAGGTAATTGGCGGCCCGCTCTGCCCCTCGCCGCATCCGTCGTCCTCGTCCTCGTCGTCGCAGCTGTCGCCGCAGACGCCCTCGCAGACGCCGCCACGCGGCACGCCCACTGTCATCATGGGCGAGAGCTGCGGCGTGCGCACCATGGTCTGGGGCTACGAGCCGCCGCCGCCAACGCCCGGCCAGCAGCAGCAGCAGCAACATCAGCAACAGCAGCAACACCAGCAGCAGCAGCATCAACAGCAACATCAACAGCAACATCAACAGCAACATCAGCAACACCAGCAGCAGCAGCAGCAGCAGCAACAGCAGCAGCAACAACAGCAGCAACAGCAGCAGCAGCATTGCCTGCAAACCGCCTCCTCGCCGTCGACCGGATCAATAACGCCGACGCATACGCCTGGGCCGCAGAACAACGAGGAGGCGGCACAGCTGCTGCTGTCGCTGGGCCAGACGCGCATCCAGGATATGCGTCCGCGTCCGCATCAATTCCGAACGCCGCACGCACTCAACATGGAACGCCTGTGGGCTGGCGATTACTCGCAGCTGCCGCCGGGCCAGCTGCAGGCGCTCAATCTGAGCGCACAGCAGCAATGGGGCAGCTCGAATTCCAGCTCCGGCAGCGGCAGCGGTCGCTCACTCGAGGCGCCGCACGAGCCCACCGACGAGGACGACCAGCCGCTGGTCTGCATGATATGCGAGGACAAGGCCACCGGCCTGCACTACGGCATCATCACCTGCGAGGGGTAAGTGTCGCCACAAATCTCCAATTTCAGCCAAAAACTAAACGCTCTTCTCGCCTGCAGCTGCAAGGGCTTCTTCAAGCGCACGGTGCAGAACCGCAGAGTCTACACCTGCGTCGCGGACGGCACCTGCGAAATAACCAAAGCACAGCGCAACCGTTGTCAGTATTGTCGATTTAAGAAGTGCATCGAGCAGGGCATGGTGCTGCAAGGTCAGTAGACGAAGCCAACAATTATCACACACACAAACACATTCCGGGGCGTGCGCCTACTTTTGTCTGTCAGTGTGGCCAAAACTAATCTAGTATTTATTTTGTTTGTTTGTGATCCCTGCTAGCCGTGCGGGAGGATCGCATGCCGGGTGGACGCAACAGCGGCGCCGTCTACAATCTGTACAAGGTGAAGTACAAGAAGCACAAGAAGACCAATCAGAAGCAACAACAGCAACAGCAGCAACAGCAGCAGCAGCAGCAACAGCAGCAACAGCAACATCAGCAGCAGCAACAACAGCAACAGCAGCAGCAGCAGCAACAGTTGCTGTCGCCCATACATCATCATCATGTGGCTGGCGGCGGACATGGTCATCCGGCGCAATTGTCGCCGCATCATTTGCTCTCGCCGCAGCAGCAACAGTTGGCGGCAGCTGTTGCAGCCGCTGCACAGCATCAACATCAGCAATCGAAGCTGCTGGCCGCTGGTCATGCGGCCGCTGGTGAGCTAAAGCCCATGTTCCTGGGTCCGGTGCTCAAGTCGGAGCACTTGCAGCCGCCGCCCATGCACAGTCCGGCACAGCAGCAACATCAGCAGCAACAGCAACAGCAACAACAGCAGCAGCAACAATCGTCGCCGCATCTGTCGCTATCTTCCCCGCATCACGTGCCGCCGCCACCGCCGAATGCGGCACAGCAGCAACAGCACCACAATCATCACCAGCAACAGCAGCAACAGCAGCAGCAGCAACAGCAGCAACAGCAACAGCAGCAGGCGTCGCTGCCAGCGCATCTGATGAATGGCACCATATTGAAGACGGCGCTGACCAATCCCAGCGAGATTGTGCATCTGCGCCATCGTCTGGACTCGGCGGTCAGCTCGTCGAAGGACAGGCAGATCTCGTACGAGCATGCGCTGTCCATGATCCAGACGCTGATCGACTGCGATGCCATGGAGGATATTGCCACGCTGCCGCACTTCAGCGAGTTCCTCGAGGACAAGTCCGAGATCAGCGAGAAGCTGTGCAATATTGGCGACTCTATTGTCCACAAACTGGTGTCGTGGACAAAGAAGCTGCCCTTCTACTTGGAAATACCCGTCGAGATACACACAAAGCTGCTCACGGACAAATGGCACGAGATACTCATCCTGACCACGGCCGCCTACCAGGCGCTGCACGGCAAACGATCCTCGAGCGCGGCAACTGGCACTGGCACTGGCACTGGCAGCGCCAGCAGTCCCAGCAACAATCACGGCAGCAACAGGCACGGCGGCTCCCCAGCGCCAACATCAACGCCAACGGCCAGCCAATTGCCGATGCCGCTGCACAAGGATGATCCCGAATTCGTTAGCGAGGTCAACTCGCATCTGAGCACGCTCCAGACCTGCCTTACCACGCTGATGGGCCAGCCGATTGCCATGGAGCAGCTCAAGCTGGATGTGGGCCACATGGTGGACAAGATGACACAGATCACGATCATGTTCCGGCGCATCAAGCTCAAGATGGAGGAGTACGTCTGCCTCAAGGTCTACATACTGCTGAACAAAGGTACGTCCGCATTCAAGCCAATTGTCCCCAACTCATGTTGATCTCCTTGTGACCCTTAGCAGAAGTGGAACTGGAGAGCATACAGGAGCGTTACATTCAGGTGCTGCGCTCTTATTTGCAGAGCTCGTCGCCACAGAATCCGCAGGCCCGGCTCAGCGAGCTGCTCTCCCACATACCCGAGGTAAGTCCGACAAAGCTTCATCCAAGCCGATCTGAACTAATCCTCTCCTGCTCCCGCTCCTGCTCCCGCTCCAGATACAAGCGGCGGCCAGTCTGTTGCTGGAAAGCAAGATGTTTTATGTGCCCTTTGTGCTCAACTCGGCGAGCATAAGGTAGCAAATGCTTGAGCATGGCCTGCTGCCCGCCAGCAATCATCAGCCGGCGCCGCCGAAGCGCCAGCAGCAACACGACCAACTTCTGACAACAGCAACACGCCGCAGCTCCCGGCCACAACAACAGCAACAGCAGCAATTGCAGGCGCAGGCGCAGGTTGATTGGCTGCTGGATCTGCCCAAGATCAAAATCGAAATTGGCGAAGCTGAGCAACAGCAATCGTCTCTATTGCTGCCGTTGCCGCTGACAGCAACAGCAACCGCCGAGCCCAGCGCCAACAGCAATGCCTCCTCGTCCATACTGAAGTCGTCGCTGCTGAGTGGAGCTGCGGCCACATTGGCCACGCTGACAGCAGCCGCCGATCAAATAGCGCGCAGCTCAGCAGCAGTGGCCATCGAGGCAGGCAGCAACAACAACAACAACAGCAGCAGCTGCAGCAACAACAGCAGCTGCTGCAATACTGCCACTGTAGCTGGCAGGGTGGCAACAAGCAGCAGCAGCAACAGCTTAGAAGAGAGCAAAAGACTTGAACATCAACATCAGCAACAACAACAACAACAGCAACAGCAACAGTATACATCAATTCTTCAAACGGCCTTAATGTCACAACGTCCAATGGCAGCAGCTGCTAACAAACCAACAGCAACAGCTGCCGCAACAGCAGCAGCAACATCAACGAGTGCTGGCGCAACAACGAGAACAACAACGACAATAACAAACGCAGCAACAACACCGCCGCCAGCGCATGTGCTCAAAACGGCGTTGACATTGGCCAGCCTAAGTGAAATAGCCACTGCACAACAGCAGCAGCAGCAACAGTTGCTAGCATTGCAGCAGCAACAACAACAGCAGCAGCAGCAACAACATCAGATAAAAGTGCCCCGCAGAATTATCAATTTGAACAGCAACACTGCCACAGGCCCAGGCGCAATAACAATCACTGCCAAACCGATGCTGCGACAACGTAACGGCAACAGCAACTGTCTCGACAGCAACAGTTCAAGTCAAGCGGCAAATGGTAAGCAAGAATATTTGTGAGCAATGCACGCAGTTAATTTCAAATACCAATTGTCAGCAGCAGCAACAACAGCAACAGCAACAGCAGCAACAGCAACATCGCTGCCCAACGGCAGCTGTTGCCATCAGCAAGCAACTGTTGCCAGCACAGCCACAATACACACACAAACCGATGAGCTGTTGCTGTCTGTTGGCACGCCCACGTTATTAGCAATGCGCCCAGCAACAATGCAACAATGGACTGCCGTGTCGACGACGACGACGACGACACAAACACAAACACAATCGCAACAACAACAACCACAACAACAAAAACAACAACAACAACAAACACCACATGCAACATCATCCACAGCACCACACAACAACAACAACAATAATATTAATAATAATAATCATAATTATAATAATAATAATTATAATGCCGCCGCTGCCACGCCCATGCGCCCACCTACGCGCACGCCCGCGACCTCAGCTTCTGTTACTGTAGTTGTGTTCAAAACAATGTTACCTGATGACTGAATTATTTTAGAATAGTACACTTAAAGCATGTTTTTTATTATCGATTACCGATTACCAATTACCAATTACCAATTACCGATTACCAATTATCGATTATTATTATTATTATCATTATTATTACTACATACATAATGTAGAGCATATTGTATTTTCATGTATTTTAGTTTTCGCCCTCCCCCAATTGTTGGAGATCTTATAAGCCAAATCCTAACCTAACCTAAAAGCACACAAAAAAGAAAGAAAAAAAAAATGAAGTAAATGAAAAGCACAAGCCCGTTCTAAAAATTACGTATATCACGAACCAAGCGAACAATCCAAATCCAAATGCATTAACCCAAGCCTAACGTACTCAGAAGACTGCGGACTGACAACTGAAACGAAATGAAATGGAACGGAACGAAACGGAAAATGAAAGGCAAGCTAAATATGAATATCCTTACACGCAGAACACAAGACTGTCAACAAAACGGAACGTGAACGAAGGGAACGGAATGGACCCAACACACTCAACACAAGACTGTAATGAATATAGCGGACTGAAACGAAATGGAATGAAACGTTTTCTTTTCGGCTACCGGCATTACGGAACGGGCGTGTTTTCCGTGTAATAAGCCCGTAAACTCCACCCACGCCCAACCCAAGCACAGACTGACCAGGACGAGCACAAGACTGCAGACTGCGCGCAACGGAACGAAATGGAATGGAAATGAAACGAAACGAAATGGTATGCAACAGTTTGGTTTGGTCCGGCTTGATTTTTTTTTTTTTGTTTTTTTTTTCTCGTTCGTTCGATTTTAGAACTGGATTCTGTGGCTTAACGGCATTACGAATGTGTGTGTTGACTTTTTTAACTAAATAAATTATGCTATTACTATATACATACATTATTTTAACACACACACACACGTAAATATACAATTTTTTTTTTGTGCAAAATTTTAAGGAGCAAAAATTGCAAAATACAAAAAAAAAGAAAAAGCAGAAAAATCTAAGTTAAGTGTTAACATGTATCCATATAAAGTTGATTTAAGATCAGTTCAGATTTGAGCTAATGAGTTGTAGTTGACTATAGCCACACACACACATACACCTAGACACACACATACACACACACACACACTTACACACTCTCATTCATATATACAGCTATAAGAATGCATTGTTTTTTTTTTATATATATAAATATATATACACAAAAAATTATATATAGATATATATTAATATATAATATATACACACACAGATCTGAATAGATATATACATATAACGCAAGGCAAAGAAAATCAACCACATAAAGTATATATATATATATATATATATATATATACATACATGCATACATCTATTATATATATATAGGAATTATAGTCGTATTTAGCTAGTTTTTATTGTCGTTCGTTTTAAGTACTTTTTGTAGAGAAATTCACACACTCACACACGCTCACACACTTACACACACACACACACGGGCTGCGCTGCGTGTAACGGGCTGATAGGTTGTGCGGGAAGGGGCGGGTGGTTGCGGTTGGCGCGCTTCGCTAAGTTTATCGATAACACGATAACACAGCAAAATCGAGAGCAAACTTCTACTTTAAATTATTCAAATGGCATATTATGTAATGTTAGTTTAATCAACACAAACACACACACACATACACATACATTTTTGTGTGTCAGCATAAGGCGAGCATCTCTGATAATGGAGGATTGTGTACAACAACAAGCAAACACTTGCACACACATACATACACACACAACACACACACCCACACACACACACACACACACACACACACACACCCATACATCTAAGCCTAAGCTAATCCTACTCTAATATTAAAACAGAAAGCAAGCAAAAATGTGTGCATACAAAGTTATACAACTGTTTATTATTATTATTATTATTATTTTTTTTTTTATTTTTGTATGTTTGTATGTATGTATTGTACACTTAAAGAAAAAAAAGGAAAACTAATTCTAATTATTCATTTATGATTATTTTTTTTTTATTAATTATTATTATTGTATGTATATATACCCATATATATACATATGCATACTAAACATAATTATCGCCTAGTACATACAATTTACTATACATATATGTATATGTATATCTATATATATACATATATATACTATGATTTTTTTTTTATATATATATAAATATTATATGGCTCGCGATCGCGTCGTCGTCGTAACCCAAAAAGAAAAAAAAATGCAAGAAACAAACAACTAAGAAAACAAATAAAACCACAAAAAAAAGAAAATCGCCTGAAATTGGGCTGCTATCGATGCCGTTTGTTATCGATATCGATGTCGCACTATCGTTTATTGTAAATGTATTAATTTTGTTGATTTTTTTGCTGTCTGTATACATTTTTTTTAACAACATTTTTAATAAATGTAATTCTTAAATCATTTTCAGTTTTTATTTATATCTCTTTCTGTTGTTGTGCCCAAACGCCTACGCCCACACACACCCTCCACAAGCCCAAAAACTCCAAGCTTCTGTTTTCGAGCAACTGCAATTGGTTTTGAGTAGAAGAAAATATAGCATTAAAATCGTCCTTGCAGAGTCTTAAGATTTGTCCGCACTTCGTAAAGTGTAGCATACTTTTGGGGGGCCCGACAGAAGAGGCGTCTGCACAAAAAAATCCAAAAGACTTTTGCATCGAAATTGGAGGAATACTTATCTAACCGACTAGGCGAACTTTGATTATCCTGAGATCTGTGTGAGCAAACATCTTTCGATTGGAATAATCCTTAAAAACATTGGAATAATTCTTTTATGGCAATTGAATGATAAATGATAAAATCAACATATAAGAAAAATTCTCATGCAGAAAGCTTCGAATTTACAAGACAGTCGAATTGGATGCAAAACCTTAAGAGGACACTTTATTTATTGTTTTTTGTTTTGTTCCAAGCGTCCATCGAGCAGCGTATACCCTGTAAAAAAATAACGGAAATAAATGTAGTATAATAGATAGCAAAGATACAAGAAAAAACTGGCCTTGCTTTGACCCAGGAGCCGCATTTAAGAAAGAATTTTCAATTCCTAGCGCCTTACACAAACCCAAGCAGACGCGCTCTCTCGCTCGCACACACACACAAACACACACAAACACACACACACACACAACCAGATACACCAAATAAGAGGTAAAGAAAATGCGAATAAAAATAAGAAATGAAAAATGACGTTTAAAGCAAGAGTCTGACATGAAATTGCCTTCAAGAGTTGTTTTCACAATGAGATTTTCCGTAGCAGAAAGTTTTTCTTTTAATTTTTTTTTTTTTTTTGGTTTTGGATTTTAACATAAATAAGAAACAAACCAAAAAAAAAAGAAAAAAACAATATTAAATATAGTACGCAGCAGCAAATACATAAAGGAGTACATAAATGTATATGTATTGTATGTATTAAGAGCATAAAACAAATATATATATGAATACGAATATGAATAATGAATACAGCAAAAACGATAGAAAACATAGAAGAGTAAGCTTTTGTAAAGCATCAGAAAATGAAGAAAAACCCAAATACATACTGCGTGTAAGAGAAAAACCAAAAAAAAAAAAAGAATAAGAAGTAGAACACACAATGATGAAAGTTAAGGATGATTATGATGTCGATGATGATGATGATGATACCATATTTTTGCACTGCGTGTTATCAAATAAGTGTTAGGCCATAAATCATAACTGCATTGCAATGCATTTGAGCTAGAAATACCCGAGTACCCCACTCAGATAGTAGCTTAGTGGCCCCTTTAAACAGTTAATACCATATATGGCATACGTATATATGCATATAGATACCATATACCATATACCATAGGCGAGATGGCAACCAAGCAACAACCAAAACTAAAGTTCCCAAACACACAAAAAGCCCCTCCAATTAAGCCAGACCATTTGTAGACTAGCGAGTATAATTCTTCGGTTTGCTCTTATGTCTTTGTAAATAACGAGTAAAAAGTAACGAGTGACGAGTAACGAGTGACGAGTGACGAGCGACGAGTAAGGAGCATGAAACACACGCATTAGATATATTGTTAGATCTGTTCCCTGAGTGCACCCACAAAAATGAATGCTAACAAATAGAAACCCCTGGCATCCTAACGATTAGTTAGCTAATTTTTAATAACACATTTAAAAGAGTTAATCCACAACCCACACACACGCACACACACACACACACACACACAAACGTAGACGATCCTAAGTAGTACTCACTCAGACCACAGGCAGCACCCGCTAAACACGATATATAGAATACTCGATACAGAACAATTGAAACGCAAACTGTTTCAAATATGCTCAAAAAAGAAAGATATTCAAAAATATATATTTAAACAAAATGAAGGCCGCTTGCATATATGTTATAGTAAAGTAATCGGAAATAGAGCGTGCGTTATGTGTATGCCAGCTGGACGGGGAGTAAATACTTTTTATGGTGCTTAACTCGATCTTGAGAACAACAACAACAACAACAACAACAACAACATAACAAACACCCCCTAAAACATAATCGATAGCGATACAACTCAAAACAAATGGGACTGATGCAATAAAAAGCTAATGCAAAACACATATATATATGTATAGTCGATATTATCTGGCATTTTTTCAACTTAAGAAAGCAAGCAAAAACGAAAAAAAAAAACAAAAAACAAAAAAAAGGTAGATCCTTCCATACATTGAAAATAAATAAATGGAAATGGAGTAAATGTCGTCCTGTGCTGTCCGAAACGCTTCGGGCAACTAACAGAGCTAGAAAAAAGCCATTGTTACTCTTAAAACCAAAAAAAAAAAAACAATTTTTTTGTGTATACCCCAGGAAGAAAGAAAAACAAAATAGAAATTAAATAAAATGTTTTTTTTTTTTGTGGTGGAAATTCGCATGGATTCCACTTGCGGTACGAGTGTTCGTCCGGAATAGGACTGGCTCATACGTTTTATATAAGTATATAAACACACACTCCCACAAACACACAGACACACACACACACACACACAGACACGCATACACACACAAACACACTTAGCATATATACATATGGTTTTTGTTTATTTTTGGAATTTGATATAAATGTTACTTGATGGATTAGTGAGTGTTTGCGGTATAAAAGGAAAAAAAGAAAAACAAAAAAACAAACACAATAAATATAATTTAACATTGACGTAATTACAATGAACATGGGCATAAATACAAATGAAATGTTAGCAAAATATTTAAAATAAAGAAAATCGATGAAACGAACTAAGCCCAAGAATTCGAGTATTTTAAAGCACGATTCGAGTTCACACACACACACATAAACACACAAGCAAACCCACACACACACACAGACATAAATTTAATAAATTACACATTGTATTAATAATAATAATATAAATTAATGAAATGAAATGTATTTACGAATAAAGTTAATATTATCACATGAAATGTGTACATTTTGAACTCATTTAATTTGTTGCTTGCTGCCAACTATCCAGATCTTACCCAAGCTGAACAAAGTGCTGGGACCTGTTGTTACTTTATTAATTCAGCTGTAAACTGCGGCTCCAAAATGATCTTGAACTGTTTCCTTGGTCCTGACTGGGCCACCTCGTTGACAAAGTCTCTGTGAAGTGTTTGAATTGATCAATTCGATTGTTATTGATATATTTTAAGATATATGTATATATATGTATATATCTGGCAGAACATACTCTTCATTGGCCAGCGTTACATTGATGCGATCCGTGGAAACGCGCGTGGGACGTATGGCGCCAAAGAAATCCGTAATGGGCACCTTGTGCGGATCGCGTCTATATAAATCCTTGCGCACGCCCACTGTCGAGATGCATACGCGCTTCGGGCACACTTGCAGCTGCAAAGAGTATGGAGTAAATTATCAAGCACCCTTCTTGTCGTGGGGGTAATGGCTTACAAATTCACCAATTGTCCGCTTGCTAAACGGCTGCACCTTCTCCAGAAACTCGAGCGCATAGTAGGTATAGCGATCGATCATATAGACGCCGATCGAGGGATCCACATGATGCTGCAAAATGAGAGCTAAATGAAACAGCAGGGGGCAAATCATTTAGAATACCCACCGATAGCGAATCCTCGCCGACCAGGCTGCTGGCCACGGCCAGGACATTGGGCGATGTAAATTTCTCGTAGAGCGACGCCGCCTGGCAAGTGTCTACCATGAAGAAGAGCTCGTTGTAACTGAAAAAACATAAGCAAAAGGAGCAGTTAAGTGACACATACGAGGGCTTATAATTCAATACACAAACCGTTTCTTTTCCCACATTTGCTGTATGCCATCGGCCAGTTCCTGGCTGGTTATCTCCTCGGAGTCCTGGAACTTGAGAAATCCGTCGCCACCGTGGCCAGTCAAATAGATGAGCACATTGCTGCCCGCATCGGAGAGCAGCTTCTTGGAGCGTGCGGTGCCATTTTGTGTTCGTCCCGTCAGCAGACGCACAAAGTTCTCCACGGTTACCTCATAGCCGCGATAATCGACCTCAACATCATCGCCATACACATTGATATGCTGGTTTGCATTGTTGTACACCTGGCCCGGCCGAGGATTGCGCGCATTGCAGGCCATATCGTCGGCGATCATTAAAATGATTTGTGAGTCGGGTATGCCGAGACGCTTGACGGACCGATAAATGGACAGCACATTGGCTACATGACGATAGTTGAACCAGAAGCGGGACGCATCCACCAGCACCGCCCAGTTGTTCGTGTGCGTTGAGCGCTGGGCGGCGTCCACATAAGCCTCCGGCAGCATTGAAGTCTCCTAAAGGGCAATTATACACTGAGGGTTCACACTCACTCTCTTTCTCTCTCTCTCTGCCGTACTTACATGCTCAGCGGCGCAGCTATAAATAATAATAAACAACAACAAAAGCCCTTTGGGTAACATATTTAATTTCATTTATTGTTTTCTAATATATTTTGTTTGCCGGCGTTGAGCCAGCCCTGTTCCTGCACAGAGCTGCCAGTTGTGTGTGTTAGGCAACAGCTGATGGTGTTGCCAGTGCTGCCATTCACCCTTCTGGCAACGCTCAGCTGTGCAAACTAATGCTGTTAAATGGCCAATATTTTTCATGCCAATTTATGCACACCGAATTGCCTTTAATACCCCATTTCTGCCTTAAAACATAAAGTACGCATACTGAACTATTGGATGACAGCTGGCAATGCATCCAAAGCTAGCGCTAAAGATCCTAAAAAAGTAAAAGAAAAGTGCCAATGGCGCTATGAGACAATCCAATATGGCGTATAAATGACGCTGCCATGTCGGACAAACAGAAGAAGAGAGAAACGGAGCAATAAACAGCAAGTCAGCCGAAAACAGTTCGTACACATGCTTATGTACATACACATTTGTAAATGCTTATATGAATGTAAAATGTATGTTTGTGTTTGTGTATATACAAAATACAAAGACATTTGGCTTTTCTCATGGCGAAACTAAAGAAAATTAACCAGCAACAATACTTATGAAAACTCTCCGAATTCGCCGCAAACATCTCACAATCGCGATCACATTGCTCACTCTCTCTTCCTCTCTATCTCTCTCTCTCGCGCCATCTCTCCTCTGTTCTTGATGATTCTCGCTCTCTGATTCACGTGGGTTTCCAAATGTATGCATGAATATGGGTTTGGTTTCTCTTAGTCTGGGCGAATATTGTATATGTGTGTGTGTGTTTTTCACCATTTCGCGTTCAGCTTGAGCTTTGCCGGAAGTTTTCTTTTTATTTTTCATCCGTTTATTGTTGTGCATTATGCCTGCACATTGATATTCGTATATTGTCGCTTCTGCTTTACCTTGAGATACATGGCTGATAGCTGCGTGGCGTTTGTCGGCCATTGCGTTTTCCAATTTGTATTGCCTTCAGCGCTTACATACATACATATGTATGTGTGTACGCATACAAGCACACGCAATGTCTGTGTACGTATACGTATGTATGTACGTTAATGTGGCTGCCAGAGCGCACAAAGTTTCTACTTGGCATATTATTGTACGAACTTATGTACATGTATGTATGTACTTACATATGTACTTGTCTATGTGGAAATGTATTTATGTATGCACAAACATGCAAAGGTGAATTTAGTCGAGTGGGCGTTCTATGAAAGCCTGCAGAAAGCAATTAGAAGGCGACTTTTTCCACCCATATCTACATACGGCCTGTGTGTGTGTGTGTGATGTGGTTGCTTTGTGTATGTGCGTGCATGTGTGTCTGTGCATACATTACGTATAAGTGCAGCAAAAATTATCGATATGTTGGCTTCCATTGTTTTCAGATCGTAATTTACATAATCATATTTTTAAATTTTTTGCAAGGAGTGCTAGCTTATGTGAGGAAGCCTTTTTTAATAATATTCATATAAAATCTTTGTAAGCAAAATTAAAATTAGGGTAAAAACTCAACAAAACTTGATCCTTGCTGCACAATAGTTTCCTTTGACTAATTAAAATATGTAATGAAAGGCAACAGACGCAACAGTTGTATCAATAAAGTAGGCTAGCATTGAATGTAGAACAACGCAATGTCCTAGATTGAATCGTCCTTTTGACCTTGACCCAGTTTAAAGTCCAAGGCATGGCACGTTCTTTTTGCATTATGCATGCACATATGCAATATATATGACAGTCATACATGTACATACATATATGTATGTGTGTATGTCAAATAAAGACGTTAACACACCATCATTGCTAACGAGGCGCCCAGATATAATAGTCTATTGATTTTCCCTCTGCCCTTTGTTCTCGTCCAACTGGCACAATGAGGCATTTGCTGGGCAATTAAATTGGCCTTTAACCCACATACACACGCAGCTTTGTGCCTGTATGTGTTGGCATGAAAATGAAAACAGGACTGCGCCTGCCACTTGCAGGATTCGCCACTTCACTCAGCGTCGCCAGCTTGAGCGGGTCACAATAACAAACAAATATACATATGTATGTATATGATAAATAAAAACAAAAGAGCACGTCGCCGTCGCGCTTTCGCTTACACCAATACCAATGCCTAAAAGCTAAAAGAATAACGGAGAACATAAAAAAACAAACCGTAATTGGGTTTTGAAGTGCGTAAATTGTTGTGCAAATATTAGATGCACCCGTTCGGGACTTTGGCATTTTCGCCATATTTGAGTAGCAATCCGTTTCCTCTTGCATTTCCGATTAAAAAACAAAAGCGACAGAAAAGAGAAGAAGAGTGACAGCAGCAGCAGCAGCAGCACCAGCAGCAGCAGAGGCGGCTGCGGCGGCAGCAGCAACTGTTGAAGAAAATCAGCGACAAAAGCGATATGAATAAATGAATTTGCATACGAAAAAGCACAGCGAAAACTCAGCAGCAACATCAGGCGAATCAAACTACATAATATTGTGTGCCATAAGCTGCTTGAAAGTCTTTAGTTTTAGTTTTATTGCTACCCCTAGCCGAAAACGAAGCATTTGCTCTTAGCTCTAGTCCTTGCAGTCGATGTCGTGCGCCAGGCCAAAACCAGCAACGCGGCAGAGCACAAAACAAGTAAGCGTAGACAGCTAGCCGGAGCGCATTGGTCGACTTGTGCATACCCTACACCAACCGCCCACTGATCCACATTACCTGCGTGAGTGAGTTGCCATACATTTAAGATAGCTGACTGTGTTAATGCTGCTTATATGACAACATTATTCAGCAGTTAGTGGCGACTGTCAGGCGATAAATATCGATAATTTAAGTCGGCATATATCGGCTTATAAAGATTGTTATTTACTTGGTGTTTAAAAATTATTCTGTTTGTGTCCTTTTTATGGATCGCGATTTTGCCGAGGCGCTTTCTAAGTCTGGGCTAGTGTGTAGGGTATAAATGTATCTCGGAGATAGCACTTACATGTGGTCGAGTCAGAGTCGGCGGCGAAATATGTATTCGCCGCTGTGACGCTCTCTTGTTCTCTTGTCCGCTCTCGCTCTCTTTGGCATGTTGTGCGCTGCCATTTTGCCTTGTTATTTCACTTCGTACCGTGTTTGCGTTCACAACTCTGTCGGTTCGGGTTCTGCATTTTATTTTATTATTATTATTTTTTTTTTGTTTTTCTCTGCTTTGGATTGTGCAGTTTTTTTGTACATTTTGTATATAAAACTGACCGCGTTTCCATCGACTTTGAATTCTAATACGAATTCGAATTGATTTCGGTACAATTGAATAACAATAAATGCGGAAAATTCGCAAATGATGCGAAGGCGACTCTGAAAAAAGAGAATTAAGTAAGTATCGTCGTTGTGGCTATGTGCCCTGTTGTGTGCCACTATGTGTTTGTGTGAGTGTGTGCATGTGCTGCGAGTGTGTACGTGCGAGAGCTGTTTATGTACATGCACACATACATGCATATCTTTGCATGTATGCGTATATGGCAAATCATTCGCAAACAAAAATGCTCCCATGCATAATTAAAAAGAAAATCAAAATATTTTAAATTGCAGCAAACCCAAACAAATTGACCGATAATGCAACGAAAACAAAACAAAGCTCAAAATTCAATTAAATTTGCCAATTCATTTATCCAAAACAAATTAAAAATAATCAAATGGTGCAACCTCTAAAATGTTTATCCTCGTTTCATTTGTGGCACATGCGGCAGGTGAATCTCCTTTGCTGCCGTTTCATTATATATCTTAACCCGGCCACCTGCTGGCGTGTTTAGCCCACCTATCTGGCCGCAGCGTCCAGACTTGTTCTTGCTCTGGATTTGTATTATTATGGTTTTTTCATTTTAATTGTGTAATTCAATCTTAGCGAAACTAAACCTTTTGTGAACTTTAGTTACACATTCATTCATTTTGATTTATTCAAATTCAAAGTGCTAAATAAGGCGCCTTCAGTGTGACCAAATGTTATTGTGGAAATTGGCAAGTCCTTATATTGAAATGTGCTGTGTAAAATCAAAAACAAACGAATTGTTCAACACAGTTGTCAATTTTTGTAATTTTTTTGTTTACATTTTCATTTGTTTGCAAATTGAAAATGATATGAGCTTAAATTAAAATGAAACCAATATTATAATAACATATATAATCATTTTTAATTTCTGTTAGTTTCCTACGATCTGCGTGCAATTATTTTTTTAAATTAGGCGGCATATACCCCCCCGGCACCCACACACCTGATCCAGTGGTGATCCAGTTTCGCCCAATCGGCAAATGCAGCACGTGCGACGCTCATAAAAACGAATCAAACAAATCCTAATGTTATCCAATGAATATATACAATTTTACGTTCGCAGTTTGGTTTTGCTAACTTGTTTCAGTTGCCTCTTAGCGATCCATTCGAATTCGATTTAATATTTGCAAATTGCAGCAATTGCCGCAGCCATAAAACATCGATACGGCCAAATTTAGTGTATCGATGTGTTGTGCACGATACTATTGTTGCTATCGATATTTTTACCCCTACATCCCTGCGTGCGGCAACGCTGTGCAGCACACAAGCAGAAGCCAGATTTGATCAAACGGAGCAATATTTTAAGCAATACTCAATGGTTGTTATTTTATCCGAAAGTAATATAAAGTAAGTGTCGTAAATTTGGTTAGCGTAAATAAAACTGAATGAGAAGAAAGCAAGCTAGAATATGCCAAAGCCCCGGGACTGCGGCTGCTACGTGCGCGTGTGCTTGTAAGTGTGTTTACAACTGCATTTTGGTTCAATTCTATTAATTTTAATTTTAATTTTTTTTGTTTGGCATACTTAATGTGTAGCCTATAATGCAATTCTATATGTGTGCGTGTCGATACCAATTTTTTTGTTTTTTGTTTTGTGCATTAATATGTATACTTCATTTTGATTTTGTTATTTGCGATTTTCTTTTGTTTCCTTTATTCGCTGTTTGTTGTCGCTGTCATTTGTGTTTCTACTTCCACCGCCTTCGTTGCAGAGGGTGGTGGCGGCATCGGCTTGTCATTTTACGATGAGAAGCGTACTGCTTGCGCTAGTGTGTGTGCGTTTGTGAGCGCGTACCCAGTGTGTACGTGTATGTGTCAGTGTCGTTAAATCCGTTTTGTGCTCTATACTTGTGTAAGTGGAAGTGGGAAATGAAGGCCCATTTTCTCCTGTGCTGCTCTGCTTATACAATTGCAGCCCAAGAATTGCACAGACCAGGCGAAGGTCGTGTTTTGTGTGCTCAATTTTCGCTGCAAATGGAAATTATTGCGCCCAACTGCTTGCATTTTGCCAACAACAATTTAAGAAACCAATTCATCCGCTCTCTTGGGCTTGGGTTTCTGCTCTCTTCATCGACAGGCAGCGCACAAAAATGGCGCCTGTCATCTCGCACGCGCGTCGTCGCTGTGCTTGCTGCCTACAATAAAGTGACAGGATCAGTAGGCAAAATGACAAATAGCAATCGTTCCTTTTTGTTCTGTTTGTTTTTTTTTTTTTTTTGTTATTCGCAATGTGCTCTCGTCCGCAGTTGACGCCAGCAACGACGCTCCAAATTCGCCTGCTGCCTATGAATTTGCTGCGCTCACAATTTGAATGGCGTTATGCACGCAGCTCTCTCGGCAGCTCGTAATGTTAGTTTCTATAGGCAGCCCCAGCAGCTGCTGCTCTTGTTGTTGTTGCTGTTGCTGCTGCTTTCAAACTCGTTTTGCCTTATGGCTGGCTCGCATGCTATGGAGGATGAGGAGAAGGGGGGGGGGGGGGGGGGGGGGGGGGGGGGGGGCAGCAAGCGTTAACGGGGTGTAAGTGACAGTCACAATGGGACGTGTGTGTATTTTGCAGTTCTTCTAACGCCGCTTTCTACGCTTCCCTTTCCTGTTCCTGTTGCCTGTTGGCTCGCCTTTTGTCTGTGTTTTGTCTTCTGCCAGCGAATTGGCCGCTACATGGCGTATGCGTAATATTTGTTTATTAAAATCTGCACCAGGGGAAAGTCTTAATTAAGCGATGGCCTTAAGCACATAAGTGAACGTTATACATTTGTCTCGTTTCTTATATATGTATATATTTTTTAAGATTTCTATTTGGAGTCCTCAAAAAAGAAGAATCTTTTGATTTTTACTATCTGTCTTATTAGTGGTGTGATCCCACGCAAATCTAGCACAAAAAAAATTAAATTTTTAAATGTCTTCTTGAATATTAAATAATGGATTGATTATATATGTATCAGTTAGTCGGTAAAACATTTATTAAATGTGCATGTTGAACCACAATATTTTAAGTTTTTTGTTTAAAAAAAAACTAGTATGTCATCCAAGGTGTAAATCATTAAACAACAAAATATCTTGGGTATTTCCTCTTTCAGTTCTTTTACGTCGAACATTTGTCCGCTTAAAATATGTGCTGAAGAAAACCCATTCGGGATTTGAAAAGCTTTTCGTCCTTTTTAAAGGAAGCGGAAAAATTGCATCTGCTCCGCTTTGATATCATATAAGATCCGTTTATCATGAAGTGCACAAGTGCTGATGTATTTCTTTATTCGAATATATTTTATTGACAGGTAGTCAACAAATGGGACCAAATCATAACGACTTTAAGTGTGTAAAAGTGCAGCTAGAGATTTGCGAGATTCAGGCTGAACGCGAGCAGCAAAAGCTGCAGCTGGAGCTGGTGGAGCAGCTGGCGACCGATAAAGCGCAAGCCTCAAAATAGGAGCGTCGATCTCGTCGACAGCAGCGTCACCAGCACAGCCCAGTGACGGATCGAAGATGTCGGCGCGCAAACCAGTAGTGGGAGCGGTAGTGGGAGTAGGAGCAGGAGCAGGAGCAGGAGCAGGAGCAAAGCCTGATAATAATAATGCATCGCCCACACTTGAGCTGGATGCGGCCCCAGGCGAGGATGGAGCAGCAGCTGGGGATGCATCAACAGCAGCCACAGCAGCATCAGCATCAGCTGGAGATGCAGCTGAGGCAGCTGCTCCAGCTGATGAAGCTGAACAGGAAGCGGATAAGAATAAAGACCAGGACACTGACCTGATAGAACGACATAGTGATCCCTCGCCACTGATCACAGAATGCGGCACGCCGCGAAAGTCATGCTCCGAGACCCTGGCCGCCAAGAATGTGCGCGTGACGCGTCACTCGTCGCCTTTGCTGCTGCACAGCTCTTCGCCGACGAGCAAGCGAGATGCGCGAGAGACACTCGAACCGGCGGCAGCGGCAGCGGGAACGTCAGCTGGCAGCGATAACGAGGAGCTGCCCAGTGGCAGCAGCCAAAGAAAGGGCTCAGCGGAGCGGCAAAGCGGCAACCTGCCGATAATACGCGGCCGCAAGTCCATCAAGGAGCTAAAAGAAGCCAAAGAAGTAGCCGCCAAGCCAGCGGAAGAGCTGCTGGTCAAGGAGGAGTCCAGCGATGCAATGGAACTCGATGAGCAGGGGCAGGAGCAGGATCAGGCAGCAAAAGAGCCGAAAGAAACGAAAGACACAAAAGACAATGCCAATACAAAGCTAAGCGAAAAGGATAAGGACGCCAAGGATACCCCAAAGGACTCCAAAGATAAGGAGAAGGAGAAGGAGAAGGAAAAGGAAACGACACCCACGCCCACAACGCCAGCTACAGCAGCGACAACAACAACAACTACAACAACAGCATCAACTCCAACCACGTGCAATCGCGTCACACGCAAAGCGCACGCCCAGGAGCTGGCGCTGGCCAACAACAACAACAACACGCGCGTCACCCGCAATCGCCGCCAGTCATCGACGGTGAACAACGAGCCACAGCTGCCTGCGCGCGGCCGAAGAAAAAAGCCAGCGCCGCCAGAGCCAACCAAGGAGCAGCTGCTCAAGCGCAAGCGCTCCGACGATGACGCCGAACTGGGCCTCAAGTATGCCAAGGTTGAGGTCAAGGATGATGAGGATGAGACCGAGTCCACAAGTGCCGCGGATGAGGCCAAATCCAGCGCGTTGAGCATTAAGCTGGAGCCCCCGGACAGCGAGGAGCCGCAATCACCCGCTGCTACGCCTACGCCGCAATCAGCCCATCGACGCGGACGCGGCAGGCCGCAGACCAAGGGAACACCCACCGCCACAGCCAGCGCTGCCAGCACGCGCGCAACACGTCACAGCAAAGCGGGCTCGCCGGGCTTGTTGGCCGCGACAACAACGACAACGCCCGCGGAGCCAACGCCGCCGAAGCGGCGGCGCGTGGGCTCGGCAAATCGCAGCCTGCTGGCTGCCAAGGCGGCATCTGCCAGCTCAAGTTCGCTGGCCGCCAGTTCTGCTGGCGGCGCTGCCGGCGACGAGGACTCCAAGGACAGTCTGACCTCCACCTCCATGGACGATCTGCTGCTGGCCGCCACGGAGATCAAACAGGAGAAACTGGCGCTCGATTTCGACGAGAGTCTCGATGCGGTTGCTAAGACCACAGAGCCGGAGTCCGAGCTCGCTGAGCAGGCGCAGGCCTCCACCTCGATTGCAGCGGCTGCCAATGGCACTGAGCCGCTGACCGTGGATACAGAAACGGTGAAAAGCACTGAGGATGCACTGCAGCAGCAGATCGCTGGCGTCCCGGCCGAGGGCGAGGGTGAAGCCGAAGCCGAAACTGAATCGAATGAGGCTGCCAAGGCGCCCTCGCTGAGCCCCGAGATGATCAGTGAAGGCGTCAGCGCCATTAGCGTTAAGCAGTTCTACAAGAAGCCCGAGTTTCTGGCCAACAATCTGGGCATCGAGAAGGACCCGGAGCTGGGCGAGATTGTGCAAATTGCAAGCGAGACGCAAACAGTAAATGCTGCGGCGGCGACAGCAGCACCTCCTGATGAAGAGGAGCCTCTCCCGGCAGATGGGGTTGTAATTGAGCTCGAAACGGAGGCAGAGACGGAGCTGGAGGGTAAACTGAACGACTCCTGTGCTGGGAGCATGGGTGAGCTGCGCGTGGACGAAAGCGGCGATGAGACGGAGCAGGAGGCACAAAAGCCAACAGCAGCAGCTGGAGCGGCAGCAGCAGCAGCAGTAGTTGATGCTGTCAGCTCGCCGGGCGAGCTTAATGGTGAGGTCGAGGAGCTGCCGGCCAAGGCAGATGACTATGATGACTTTGAAAGCGAGATTATGGAGCAGCTGGCCAAGGAGGGCGTCGTGGATGCCAGCGGTAACGCGCTAAGCGCCAGCAAGCTCCAGCAGGAGCAGGACCACGAGGAGCAGCAACAGCAGCAGAAGCAGCAGGAGTCGTCAATGGCAACCATTGAATGTGATACGGCTCAGTTGGCGGCGGAGCTGGATGTGCAAGCCGAAAAGAAGCTGCCCGCCGAAATGGTGCTCACCTTGGAGGTGGAGCCATTGACCGAGGAGCAGGAAGCCGAAGCGAATGCTGTGGCCGATGATGACACCGACATGCAAATCCTAACCGAAGACTGCGCAGAATATCCCGAGGAGAACAAGGAGAATGTGTCCACGGCCACAACAGATGCCATTGCCGTTGCCGTTGGTGTTGCATCTGCCGTCAGTCCAGATGCCGTCATGGAACTGGAACTGGCGCTCAAGACAGAAGATGGCACCGCCGCCAAGCTCGAACAGGATCTGGCCGACCTGGAGGAGGAGAAGCCGCTGGCAGCCGTCGCAGCCGAGCAGAAGCAACTGCCCAAAACTGAGGCCAATGGCAAACTCAAAATGCTGACGGATGGCGACGATGAGCTGCGCCGCGAAAAGGAACGCCATCTGCAGCATCTCGGCCTGCTGACACACCAGGCCGCCGAGCAGCTGCGCCAGGAGTACATACACACGCACACGCGCGCCGTCCACCAACAGCAACAGCAGCAGCATCAGCAGCAACAACAACAACAGCAGCAGACCGGCAAGCGGTCAGCAGGCAAAGGTGGCAGCGCCGCGCACATCGAGTCCAGCGGCACCCTGAAGACGGTCATCAAGCTGAATCGCAGCAGCAATGGCGGCGCCGGCGGCGCAACGGGCGTGCCCACCGGCACAGTTATCCACGGCGGCCCAGTCGCTGGCATCAGCACAACGGCAGCTGTTGCCAGCAGCATGGGCAGCGCGACACGCAAAGGCGGCATCGCTGGCGCAGCGGCCAGCTCGACGCACGGTGTGCGTCGCCAGTCGCTCAAGATGACATTCCAAAAGGGACGCGCACGCGGGCACGGCGCTGCCGACCGTGCCGCTGATCAGCATGGCACCCATGCCGAGGACTCCTACTACACCATACAGAACGAGGTAAGCAGACGCAACAGAGACAAGCGCAACAACAAATGCTAATTCGTGCTTCTCCTTCTTCTCCTTTTCCTTCTACTTCCATTTGCAGAACGAAGGTGCGATCAATCGAAACAATTTGAATACGGGTAACGTGGGCCGCAAGACAACTAATCGTTTTAGCCACACTAACAACCACAACAATCACAACAACAACAGCACCAGCAGCAGCAATCAGCAGCAACAACAGAAACAGCACAACAACAACAACGCGTCCTCCAGAAATTGCCTGGGTTGGTGCCGAGTGTTTTGGTGTTGAACTTGTTTTTGTGTTTGCTTCGTTTTGTTTGCTTTTTTTTTTTTGATTTGGCTCTGGAGGGGGCTGGCTCATGGCGCTCAGTTATAAGTCTTCGACTTGGTCAAACAAATCTCAACTGTGTCCCCGGCAGAAGCAGCAGTTATCTCTGATCACATCGCCTGCAAACAGACTTTCTGGGACTTTCATTTATTGTTTAACCGAACCGAACTGTAAGACAAATCAATTAGCCACACTGAAACCTAAACCGAATCATAATTTGATCTAAAATAGTTTGGCTCAACATAAAATACTCTTAAGGGAGACTCACCACCAAAGTATAAATAACTGTGGACCCAATTGTTGTTTTTTTTATTGATGAAAAGTTCAATTGTTAAATTAAAGTGAAGATATTATAAAAAACAAGATATTAACCAGAATCCGGTTGCAAGGATGTCTAAAAGCGGGTGCACGAACTTCTTGAGCCTAGCCATTATCCGTCTGTCGCAATCATTGGAATCGGGGATTCCAAAAATCCTCCTTAATAAGTTGTATTATGTTTTTTTAGAGGGTATCTTAAGTTGGCATGTTGCTATGTTAAATGTCTGCCACGTCCACATATTTAATGTATACATTTCTAAATATATATATATTTATACGCGCACACACACAGATTCATCGCATTCGGAGGGTCACGGCGGTCAAGTGGAGCACGGCTTCTATCAGATGGTGAAGAAGGATGAGAAGGAGAAGATTCTGATACCGGAGAAGGCGTCCTCGTTCAAGTTTCATCCGGGTCGCCTGTGCGAGGACCAGTGCTACTATTGCAGCGGCAAATTTGGACTATACGATACGCCCTGCCACGTCGGCCAGATCAAGTCCGTGGAGCGCCAGCAGAAGATACTTGCAAGTATGTGGCACGCGCCCTTAACTAGAAATGTATTTTTTGTATACTGACACGAATTGTGCCGCAGACGAGGAGAAGCTGACGGTGGACAATTGCCTGTGCGACGCCTGCTTCCGCCATGTGGATCGTCGCGCCAATGCGCCCTCCTACAAAAAGCGTCTCTCGGCGCCCGGCCACCTCGAGACGGGCAACAACAACAACAACGGCAGCAACACCACCATGGGCGTGGGCGGCGGCAATGGCAACAGTATGGACAAACATTTCACGGGAGATGCTGGCGATGCGGAGTTTGCAACGACCTCGTCGGGCGCCGTCTCCGGATCGGCGGCACAGCGTGTTTGCGCTGTCAAGGATTGCGCGGATGCGGCCAGCCATTCGCTGCGGCGCAAATGCGTTCGCAAGAGCGTCAAGAAGTGCCTGCTCAACTTCGAGATACCGGCGGGCACCTCGAGCGTCTGGCTCTGTGAGCCCCACTACAATACGGTCATCCAGTCGTCCGGCTGTGTGCTGTGCAAGCGTCGTCTGGGCAAGAATCACATGTACCACATTACCTCGGTAAGCATCCACCTCTCTCTCTCTCTCCCTCTCTCTTTCTCCCTCCCTCTCTCTTTCTCCCTCCCTCTCTCTTTCTCTGTCAATCTTAAACTTCATGTCATTCCATTTCTCAGCAGGACACGGATCGCTTGGAAAAGGCGCTCTGCGAGATGGGCATACCCGTGCAGCTGGGCGTCGGCACCGCCGTCTGCAAGCTGTGCCGCTATTTTGCCAATCTGCTGATGAAACCGCCGGACAGCACCAAGTCACAGAAGGCCGAGTTTGTCAAGAACTATCGCAAGAGGTGAGCGAGCGATTGGCTGCAGAATGTGACTTGCTGTTATCCGATTATTAATCGGGCTTCTCGCTTTTGCAGGCTCCTTAAGGTGCACAATCTGCAGGATGGCAGCAACGAGGCATCCGAGGTGGATGAGGAGGATGCCAACGCCGGATGCAGTGCCTCAACTGGCGCCGGCACGGCTCCAGCGGCTAGCGCCTGTGATGATGCCTCCAGCGAAATGCCCATGGTGGTGGACTATGATGGCCCCACGGATTCCAATTCGAGCAGCTCCTCAACAACGCCCATCGGGCATGCGGTCAGCGCCAGCAAACAAATGTCTAAGCTGCAGGCCATACTCCAGCAGAATTTGGCTGGCGATGCGACAGCTACAGCCACAGCCACAGGCAACTCCAATTCCAATTCCAATGCGAATGTCAATGCCAATGCCAATGCCAATGCTAAGGGCAAGGCCGGTGCCGACATTTCGAATGTGCTGCGCGGCAATCCGAACATCTCGATGCGTGAACTTTTCCACGGCGAGGAGGATCTGGGCGTGCAGTTTAAGGTGCCCTTCGGCAGCAGCAGCAGCCAGCGCACGCCGGAGGGCTGGACGCGCGTCCAAACGTTCCTGCAGTACGATGAGCCGACGCGCCGCCTCTGGGAGGAGCTGCAGAAGCCGTACGGCAATCAGAGCTCCTTTTTGCGCCATCTCATACTGCTGGAGAAGTATTATCGCAATGGCGACCTCGTGCTTGCCGCGCACGCCTCCTCCAATGCCAGCGTTTATACGCAGACCGTGCGACAGCGTCTCAATTCCTATGATCATGGTCATTGCGGTGGCTTCCAAAGCAATGCCAAGACAAATGCCGCCGCCGTCGCCGCTTCCTCCTCCTGCTCCTCCTATTCCTCCTCCTCACCGAATGCTGCCAACCCGCCAGCCAATGCCAGTCAATCCTGTTCGCCCAATGCTAGCAACAGCAACAACAACAACAACAGCAGCAGCGGCAGCAGCAGCGTGCTCGCCAACGCCCTGACCACGCCCCAGGGCAGCAATAACAGCGGCATGGAACAGCCGTCTGGCCAGCCGGAGCCCATTATTCCGCTGGTGGAGCTGAACGATGATGATGACGATGACGAGGATGCGGACAAGGAGGATACGGCCGACTATGCGCCAGAGTGCGGACTGTTGCCGCTGGACCGACTGCGCACTGTCTCCGTAGACAAGCTGACCAAGCAGCTCAGCTCCAATGCGGTAACCATCATAGCGCGACCCAAAGACAGCGCCAAAGCCACAGCTGGAGCGACTGGAACAACAGCTACAGCGTTGCCAGCAGCAGCAGCAGCTGTCGGCGAGGAATCGTCGCCGGTGAAAGCGGCTCTGCAAGCCAAGGATGCGCCACCGCTGGTGCCCACCAATGCGTCCAATAGCCGCAGCATACTCAAGACCAATCTGCTCGGCATAAACAAGGCGGTGGAAATTGTGCCGCTCGCAACCAGTCAGCACCAACAACAACAGCAACAACAGCAACAGCAGCAGCAGCAGTCGCATTCCAATCATAAGTCCGCGTCTGCATCCAACGAGAAGCCGCACAAGCTGCTGGACATGGCCAACAAGCTGGTGAGCAGCCATAGCCACAACGAGCTGCCGCAGCAGCAGCAGCAGCCGAAGTCTAAGCCGATGTTGGCCAACGCCGCGCCCACAATTCTACAACAGCAGCCGACACCAAAGCCGCCGCCCAATGTGGCGCAGCTGCTCAGCTCGCCGCCGGAGCTGATTAGTCTGCAGCGTCGCCGCACGAGTGCCGCCAATTCGGCAAGTGCCGCTACGCTGCCAACGCTGGCGGGCAAACGGCTGCAGCTGCCGCGCGCAGCCGGCGGGGGCTCAGGATCAGGCTCAGGTTCGGGCGCGGGCTTAGGCTCAGGTTCGGGATCTGGTGCGCCCAGTGTGATTATGCTACCGGATAAGCTGACGCCGCAGGAGCGGCACGAGAGCAAGAGCTGGAAGCCGACGCTGATACCGCTCAAGGAGCAGCACAAGGTGCCGAGTAAGTCGCCAACGCTGTTCCAAACAGCCGACGGGCGACGTCTGCCCGCCCAGGTGCAGGTCCAGTCCGGTGGCAAGCCATACCTCATCTCAATCATTGACTACAATCGCATGTGCATCTTGCGGCGTGAGAAGCTCTTGCGCGACATGACCAAAATAGACGCAGCCAAGCAAACTGCACGCCAGCAGCTGCAGCAGCTCCAACAGCAACATCAACAACAGCTGCAACATCAACAACATCATCAACAACATCAACAACAGCAGCAACAGCAACACAAACAACAGCAACACAAACATCAACAGCTGCCAACACTGCAGCCGGGCGGAGTTGCCGCCGGCAGCGCATTGCGACTGGCACGGCTCGCACCGAAGCCCATGCCGCCGCTGAGCAATCCACAGAATGCCAGTGGAGCGGCCGGTGGCGCCCAGTCACAATCACAATCGCAATCACAGTCACAAGCGCAGTCATCGCCAGCCAGCTTTCAGCCGATGCTCAGCAATGCGCTGGCTGCGGCAGCCGCAACGGCTGCGGCGGCGGCGGCAAACAACAGCAGCGTCAGCCTGGATAGCAACAGCTCCTGGCTGTGGAAGAACTTTCCGGATGCCAATCAGTATATATTGAATGGTGCTGCCGCCGCCGCCGCAGCAGCAGCGGCCAATAAATTCCCGCATCTGACGGCCAAGCCGGCGACGGCAACGAGCTCTGCGGGCGGCGGAGGAGGAGGATTGGGTGGCATCACATTTACCCTGAAGCAGCAGCAGCAACAACAGCAGCAGCAGAAGCTCATCGACAATGTCATCATGTCCAAGATACCCAAAAGTCTCACGGTGATACCACAGCACATGGGCGGCGGCGGCGGAGGATTAGGAGGAACAGCAACCAATGATGCCGGCGGGCACAAAGATTGATGATTGGCCCGATGCCTGAACCAACTACAGTTAGAACTCAATCCTGCCAGTGAGAGGAAAGCGAATCAACCAGAAACTAATAAGTATAAGCGAAACCAGAACGAGGCGGAGCAGGAGCAGGAGAAGAACAAGCAAAAGCAAATGCATTTCAAAAGATATATAATAATATAAGCGAGAAAGAGCGAGATAGAGACAGAGACGGAGAAACAGAGAAGCGGATAGAGAGTGAGAGAGAGAGGGAGAGAGAGAGAGGGAGGGAGAGAGAGAGAGAGAGATGAAGGGAGGTAGATTGGATGGATCAGAGATCAGAGTCAGGGTGTTTTTTAATTAGGTTTTAGAATAAAACATATATATATATATATATATATATATTCCATAAGAACAACCTATAGAGAAGCGAAGATGCGTAGAAGAAGAAGGGAACACGAAAATGGAAAACAAAACAAAACAACATGCAAAAACTTAAATATAGAGAGTACTAGGGTTACGCATAAGAGTATACCATAAACACACACACACACACATATATATATATATATATATATATATATATATATATATATATATATATATATACAGCTAGGGTTGAAAACTACAAATAGATGCGAAAGAGAAGGCGAGAGTTGATGAATTGCAGCAAGACGAAAGCAAGCAGTTAAACAAAAAAAGAAAAGAAACAAAACGATTTTCTGCTGCATTAGACTTAGTTATGCGTTTTATAGTCTATATATATATATATATATATATATATATCGATATATCGATATATCTATATATAGGGTAGGCACATATACTTGGTAGTGTTTAGTATTATATTAGTTGGGGGGGCATGTGTTTTAACTAATTGATCATGTTTTTTTTTCTTACTGAGCCTTTAAAGTTAACATCGTTACGCGATAGAACAGAACAGATATATACCATACATTAATACTATATACATAAATATATATATTTACATACATATATCTCCTTCGCATACATGCATATATATATATATATATATCTATTTTTTTATTCGATTTTAATGCACATCAAGCAAGAGTAAAGAAAACAAACTGGGCATTCGTGTATTATAGATACCAAATTGCTAGTGGTTAGCATACAGGCATACAATATATAGTAATATATATATACACATATTCATAGACAGATGCGAGTTGTTTAAGAGAGAGAGAGAGAGAGAGAGAGAGAGAGATAGTTGGTGTGGAAAGAAGCTGGTGCACAAACTAAATGCTGCCAAAATCTGTATCATTCAATCATCATTAACACATTTTTGTATATCCTCCCTAGGCTCAGAGCCCAGCTGTTGTGGCTGCACTTGGGTTCCTGGGGCTTTATTGTATTATAAGAGCTATGCATGAATGCTCTTTCGGGGCTTTAGTTTGTGCAATCTGTCTAAACTGTCTGTTTACATTTGGTTTCTTCATTTACACACACACACACACACACACACACACACAGAGACACACCTACACAGACACACACAGACATAAATACACTATAACTTACCACTAGAAATAGTTACTTTTCTTTTTAAGCATAAACTTTTTTTTTTAATATTATTTAATTACAACCTTACACAGCGACTACAAATCGAAAAGAAAACGTAAGAAAAAGTGTTGGAAGGAAATACCTAAATTACATATAGAAATTATTTTTCAATTATACATATACATGCATACATACATACATATATAGACATATATGTAGTATATAACTAATTTATGTTTCATTTCAATTATTATTTGTAAATATTTATACAGACATAAACGTAAACATAAACGTGCAAGAAAACACAAAACACAACAAATAATCAATAAAAACATATAAAAACAAATTATTTTCATCGATTTCATGTTCCGTTTCCATTTCGTTCCAAGCGCGTTCACTGCGGCTCTTAATGCCATGCTTATAGTTTTAGTCTTCGGTTGTTATCGTTATCGTTATCGTTATCGCTTATCGATAGGGCAACAAGACGATCAAATCAATTAGCAAAACAAATTGAAACAAAAAACAAAAAACAATACAAAATGGCACTCAAATTGAAAGCTTTCAAAATACAAACAAATTATATAAAAAGATACATATATATTTGAATATATTTTAAACGGAGATATAATTGTGAATTAGCTCGTTAAGCATAGTTATTTATATATGTATATATATATATATATATATAGTTATATCTATATATATATATATGTATTGAAATTCAATTGTTGTTGTTGGAAACATTGAAAATGTATTTATAAACACACAAAAAACAAAAATCAAAAAATTATGAATGTTAAGTATATTTCGGTTGTCGTTGTTTTGCCTACGAAAAACCAATAATGATAAAGAGAGTACATGCATATTTATTTATAGATCTATATGTATACACATATGTATATATATATACAAATATATATATATGTACTTTTTCAACTGTCGCGCGTGCCAGTTTCAAAATATGGCATGGGTCCTACGAGCCCGAAAATGGACCAAAACTGATGCGCGTTTGCCTTTACGAGCTTGCTTTTTATTTTTGTGCGAATGTGTGTGCATGTGTGTGTGTGTGTGTGTGTGTGTGCATGTGTGTGCGTGTGAGGGAATTGTATTATGCACTTAAACTAATTACAACTTGTATACCAATTATACTTACATTTATTTATGCATTAGTTTCAGTTCTTTAAACATAAGCAAAGATCCGAATTAGCTGCGATCTCCAGTCTTTTGTTACCGAAAGAGAAAAACCGTTTAAAAATAAATCCCTTATGATAAGTAATACTATATTCTATATGCCATGGTTTTATTTACGATACTTTCAGCTATTTCAAGTCATTGTGTTAAGGGTAAATAGTTGAAAGCTTGGTGTAGTCAGAAGAAAAGATTCCCAGGTCCATTTATACATTATATCGAAGCTTCGAAGAATCTTACAAAGAATTGCTTGAGAGGCCACAGACTTTGGGGTAAGGTATTCTCAGGATCATTCAGAGGGAATATCCCAAATATCGGACATTATTTGGCCGAGCTATTCCAAAAAAATAATCAAAGAGATTGACATCATTCCAAATTTGGTTTCAAAAACATTGATGTCAGCCCCCGATATTAGATTCAATGAATTGCCAATCGATAGTAGGGATCCATCCGTACGAAGTCAAAATGGTATAACATTCCAAAAATGTCGAAAATATTTCAGTTACAGCTACATACATTTTATTTTATCTGTCGGATTTGCTCGTATTAGATGACTTTTCCCATAGGAACTATCGGTCGATATTTTTAATTCTCAGCAAAAACATTAGGAATGGAATATTGTTTGGTCGCCTCATATCCATGGACTATACCGCATTCAAATCCATGCAATTATAAAGCTGTTATCACGGGTCTATTGAAACAAAGGCAATTCAGCTGAATTCCAAATATTCTTAGTGATAATCGGCGCATAGGGGCCTAGGTGTGTCAGATTCTTGGTCTGACAGCCAGACAAACTAACCTAACTTATGACATCAACAAAACGTCATATCTCCGCACGGAGCTATGTCGTTTTGGAACATCATATCTCCGCACGGAGCTATGTCGTTTTGGAGAGTCATATCTCCGCGCGGAGTTATGTCTTTTTGGAACGTCATATCTCCGCGCGGAGTTATGTCGTTTTGGAACGTCATATCTCCGCGCGGAGTTATGTCGTTTTGGAACGTCATATGTCCATTGGAGTTATGTCGTTTTGGAACGTCATATCTCCAGCGGAGTTATGTCGTTTTGGAACGTTATATATCCGCGCGGAGTTATGTCGTTTCGGAACGTCATATCTCCGCGCGGAGTTATGTCGTTTTGGAACGTCATATCTCCGCGCGGAGTTATTTTGTTTTTGGAACGTCATATCTCCGCGCGAAGTTATGTCGTTTTGGAACTTCATATCTCCGCGCGAAGTTATGTCGTTTTGGAACGTCATATCTCCGCGCGGAGTTATGTCGTTTTGGAACGTCATATCCCCAGCGGAGTTATGTCGTTTTGGAACGTCATATCTCCGCGCGGAGCTATTTCCCGAGAGCTATTACCCGAGAGCTATTACCCGGGGTAGGTTCGAATATCAAAACTTTTTTGAATATGTTTTCAAAATCTCGGGTAAATATAATTTGATTTGAAAATATTATACCTTTTTGAATTCGTACGGATCCCTACTATCATACGGCATTCAAAAAAATTAAAAATTTATGGGTTGAAATGAGTTGTTGACAAAAAAAACGTTTCGTTTGTAAAATCAACCTTTTTTGATACTTTTTTTAGACTATCTCGGCCAAATAATCTCAGATTTTGAAATTTTGTACTATTTTTGATTCGTAAGGATCAGTACTATCGATTGGCATCAGAAAAATAAAAATCTAAATTTTGAGCCAAATCGACCAAAAAGCAAGGGGTTACATCACGTTTTTTTCGAAAATCGGCGTAGGTTCGAATATCTCAACTTGTTTGACGTTTTTTTTTTTGAAAATCTCGGGTAAATATAATCTCATTATTAAATGTTATACCTTTTTGAATGCGTACGGATCCCTACTATCATATGGCATTCATTAAAAAGAGTTGTTGGCCAAAAAACGTTTCGCTTGCAAAGTCCACCTTTTTTGGAGTATCTCAAGTGAGATTCATTAAATTATGCTAAAGGAAGTACTGTCCCAATCGAGCTCTCTCCACTGGATTTATTCAAGCCATATAAATAGGTAGCTTTATCTAAATCAATATACTTACTTTGAGGTTCTAGTCGGGAGCTCCCTTTTCTTCTTCCAACATCAAATGCATACATAAGTATATTCTATTTTAGAAGCTTTATGTGAAGTTTGGTGACTCTAGCTCTTATTATTTACCAAAATTGCCCGAAAAACAGGATATCGATTTTTATCGATTGCTTGGAAACGGAGTAAGTTATCGATTATCGGAAACAAACTCGATCTGCGCGGGAACTAGGAGCATCTACATCTAAGATTTCAGTCTCTAGTCTCTAGCCCTTATAGGTTCTGAGATCCTTGCGTTCATACATACGGACGGACGGATGGACAGACGGACAGACGGACGGACAGACGGACATGGCTAGATCGACTCGGCTATTGATGCTGATCAAGAGCTTCATTCTTCCTGTTACATACATTTGGATTTTGCACAAATAGAATATACCCTTATACCCATTTTTAATGGGTTCTGGGTATAATGAAAAACAAAACTTTTGGGGATACATGCGTATATATATATTTCATGTTGGGTTTGATAGCATAAAATAACATAACAATGAACAAAAAATTCATATAGCAAATTTGGTGAAAATTTTGGTATTGTGATAAAGCCAATGGATTTCAGAGTGCGGCTCCGCCGCAACAACACCACACAGCCAATCGACGAGTGGTTCGGTTCCGCTTGGGGCCTGGCCGAGCCAACGACTTGTCGAACGGTTGGGCACAATTCACGGACCCGGACCCGTACCTAGTTGCCTGGCCGTCTAGCCCAGGAGTACCTTGCGCATCATGAAGCCGCTGCTGGCGTTGCTGGCATTGCTGCTGGAGGCTCTCGATGGCTCCTCGGGCTCAATGCACTTCGAGGAGCAGAGGTACTGCAGCAATGGGACGCGGTACTTGCCGCAGAAGTCCACAAACTTGATGTGCTCCACACGGTTATCGAAGAAGACGCCCTTGCAGTTGGGATTCACGCAGCAGTTGGCGCTGTTCAGATACTCGGCCAGTGTGCGCGGCAGATCCCCGGGACCCGGCCGCTGTCCACTGGCCTTGACAATGCGACCAGCCAGCTCCAAGAGCGTCGGCGGCTTCAAGGCCATGTCCTGCACAAAGCGCACCACCAGCGGATTATCCCGCAAGCTCAGCTAAGATTGAAAAGGAGAATTAGTTTGAGTCAAGCTCTGCGACAGCTTTTCCTGCACTTACCTCGGTCAGGTTCTTCAGTGCAACAATGTCCTTGGGCAAGTGCTTCAGTCTATTCTTGTGCAGCAGCAGCGACTTCAGGTTCTTCAGGCGCGCAATGCTCATCGGCAGATTCTCGATGAGATTGTCGCACAGCACCAGCGCCTGCAGCTGGCTCAGCGAGCCAACCGCCTCCGGCACCTCGTTGACCAGATTGCCGCCCAGCGAAAGCACATGCAGACTGTGTGGGCGGAGAAAACAAAAATGTTAGACACGAAGCATGGCTCTTAACTGCGGGATGGGTTGCCTCCACATGGGCTTCGGTTGGAAGACAGATCTGACTCGCATTAGGGGCTGGATCTTGAGTCGATCTTTCGATATAATGCTATGCTGAATATTCTAATATTCTGATATAAACAAATCGAATAGCCTCTGTAGTTCTATAGTTCCTTAGGTAAATAACGTTTCTGATCAAAGAAATCTCTGGGTGAGTATTCAGATAAAATAATGAATAAATATTCCTTACTTATGAATAATGTTTAATAGTAATTGAAATTATAATTAACAATAACTATAATTACTACTAATTAATTGATACTCATCAATTAAGTTCCTATTCCTGTTCTCGAACACGAACCACATAGAGTTCGTAAAAAGTTTTCGCTATCAAATTTCTTGGGTAAATAGTCCGATATAAAATAGTTGCTATCTAAGAGCTTATAAACGGCCCGTTTAATAAAATCGTTAAACCCGTGAACAAAGAAAATATATCTAAAAAAAAAAAGAACAGAATCAATTGGCTCTCAAGTTAAAAAGTATTCATTGGCTAAATTTGTAGCTGTCTAGTAGTTAATATACATACTTAGCGATATCTAATCTATTTGAGGGCAACTAACTTGAATGCAAAACAATTATGGCCTATTTATTTGCAATGGGTTCGGGGTATACGAGTTTCGGAGGGTCGCTTAAACTCTTCTAGTTAAGGTTAAGTTTTAAATAGGAGAATATATCAAGATTATTTGTTTTATAGTAAACAACACAGCCATGCACTCGCCTGGGATTCGAACCGGGAACCTTCTTCTAAAAGCAGCTGTACAAGGCATAACTATTCAATAAGAAAAGAAACTTTTTGCTGTTGAGGACCTAGAGTAAAAGGTATCTCAAGGAATCTTTGGAGTAAAACTCCTGATAGAAACTAAACACTGTCCAAGATAACTCAAACGGTAAAAAACTTTAAAAACTTGCACAAGTCGAATTGAAAGACAAATAAATTGATCAAGCGGTGCCTAAGGTAAGCGTCCCGATAAAAAAAGAAGACAAATATGTTTTATCTGTGGCGTTATGTTAACCAAGTCGAAGCTTTCGCTATCGTGCATATTATCTAGCTGGGCTGATAAAATATCATACGCTGTCTAAATGTTACAATTGAGTTCTCGGCACGGAATCTGAATCGGAATCGGAATCGGAATCGGTTTTTCCACGCTGTGTAATCTCTTGTGGCTGGTCACAAAGTTCGGTGTTTGTGATAAGTGATTCGCATTGGAATTGCTTCGCATATTATTTTGTTATGTTTGTTTTTTAATTTTTTTTTTATTTATTATTGTGTTTACTTATAAATATGCCCATAGACTGCGGCTGTATATGTACCTTTATGGTCTCGAGTCGTTACGGTCAAGTACGTGTTTTGCGATAGATTTGGCTTTTACAATGCGCGCCCCGGGCCACTCGAAAGTCCGCTTATCGGACCATCAAATAGACTTGTACCCCCAACCGCCGCCTGGTATCCCCTGCCCCCATCGAGTATGACGCTTGACAACAAGAGAGGCTGAGCACGCGCGGCGTAGGGAAAATGGAAAATTGTTATGGAAAAAAAAAGGCGGGCTGGCGCCTAACGAATCATTTTCATCGGCTGTGAAGTGGGTCACGCGATTGGGAGAGAGAGAGAGAGAGAGAGAGAGAGAGAGAGAGGGAGGGAGAGAGAGAGAGAGAGAGAGAGAGAGAGAGAGAGAGAAAGCGAGATCAAATGACAGGTGAATTGTATGAGTATTTAATTGGTTTGGGCGTGTGATACCTTTGCATCTTCCAGATATCCTTGGATATGGTCGAGATCTTGTTGCCGCCCAAATACAGATACTTGAGCTGACGCAGCTCGGTGACCTGCTCTGGAAAGTGGAGCAGCTGATTGCCGCTCAAGTTGAGCTCCTTCAACGTGGAGGTGCCAACGGCGGCGCCATGCCCATTGGCCAACTGTTTGCTGAGCAGCGATTTGGGCAGCGACGAGTTGGTCAGCAGATTGTTTTTGGCAATCAGCGTGACCAGCGGCAGCTGGCAAATGGCCTCCGGCAGCTGGGTGAGCGCATTGGAGCTAAGATCAAGCACCTTCAAATTGCTGAACTGCTGCAGCATGCGCGGCAGCAACACCAGCCGATTGTGGTTCAGCAGCAGCGTCTCGATGTCCCCGCTCGTCTTGAGCAGCCCCTTGTGCGGCGAGCTCAGATGATCCTCCAGCGTGCCCACATCCAAGTTCATGCGCCCGAAATCGATGGTCTTCTGTTCACGCGAGTCCGTGTCCGAGCTGTCCGACGTATAGAGCTCCATCTCTGATCAATTCACAACTGGCTCAACTCGTCTATCAATGCGCCAATACGTTCCTTTACTTATATATATATCAATATATATATATATATATATAAGTATGTGTGCGTGTGTTTGTCGGTATGTTTTGTTATTCAACCGCTTCTATAAGCTGCCTATGGCTGTCCCTGTTGCTATTGTCGCTGTCTCTGCTTTTTCTGTGGGTGCGCACGATCGCATCGCTTTTTGTTTAGCCAGCCGGGACTGCCGCGCAAATCGAATGAAATCAAATCGAACGGCAACAAAAATCACAATAACAATAACAGCAACAAAAATTGTGAAATTAACTATATCAATTGGAAGAGTCGAACGAGACGCGCGTCTGCCACCAGCACCAGAGCCAAGCGATGACTGAGAACTGGCACCCGCTTCCAGTTCGGTGCCTCGACTGATCAGCCGTCGCGATGCCGATTGCGGACTTCGTTGCGCACGAGGCGCAACAGGCGTATGCGTAATATATATATACACACACGCACACACACTCGGCTAAGCACGAGCTGGAACACGGACTCCGGCTGGTATTCGGGACCCACGCGCGGCCAAAGTTAAGCGTCCGAATGACGTGGGTCAATCGATCAGTTTGCCAAATCGAACTCTGTCTAAGCTGCAGTTGATTCACCAAATGACCTCTGAACCCAGACGTCAGCAATCAACCAGATAACTAGCTGAGTATCTGCTGTTGAGCATTCAAAATTCACAAATCTTTCTAACAACTCTACGCATACTGTGTGCATTTGCGTCAAACAAATGAAATGAATACATTTGTAAGCATCAAGTACTTAGTTGTACGCTTATTATAACTGAAATGTAACAAGTGTTCAGGTTTTAAGCTACTGAGAGGCACCTCTAATTTCTCTTAAACACAGTCAAGCATTCAGCAAGACATTCACAAAACATTTACAACATTCTAAAGTTATTTGAGTACATTTGTTAGGAACAAGTACCCGAATGTACGCATATTTCAAGAGCTACCCATAAGTCAGATAATTGAGGCATAATATAAATATTCAGGTTTATTTCTCTAAGCCACAGTCAAGCTGTCAGCGAGACATTCAAAACATTTGCAACATTCTAAAGTTATTTGGTTTTTGCATTTTACTTTTAGGGCGCGTCCCCTTTGCATTTGATCGTGTCTGGTAAATGATTTAAAATTAGCGGATTCACATATTTTGAAAAGAAGTTAATTATGTAAGTACTTGGGAATGAATGTGTTTGGGAATTAAAGGAGTTATATTATGGGACAAGGCTGGGTTGAACAATTTTGAGAAACAATAATTTTAAATAAAATTATTTCAAATACTTTGATATTAATATATTATATTATTATTTAAAGAATATGGTATGCAAATGGAACAATTAATTTTCTGATTCATTAAGTAACATAAATAATCGAGTAAGAAAGGCGGGGCATTAGTTCGAATCGTGAAGCGAACCACCGAAAATTGTAAATTGAATAAACTACAAATTAGAAAGGTTTTATTATAAGTAAGTCTCTCAAGTGCCAATAAAAACGTTTAAAGAATAAGTATTTTTTATTATAAGAAAATCAACTTGCAAATTAAAATCAAAATATAAATTTATGAACAACAATCGAGAGAAAAAACAATCTTAATACCCATATAAATATAAGATTATTAAATTATGGTTACCAATAAAAAATAAGTGTTTATATTATTTTTATAAATATTTTCGTAGGTCAGTTTTAAACCAACCCAATTTAATTAATAATCGATCGCATTTGCCGTGAAGTGCACGGAAAAGGGTGCAAATGGAGTGCAAGAATGATATCATCCTTTGCCATGCTGATTGATATTGTGTGATTCACAGATCAGGCGACTTGATGGGTGGCTAGTTGGTTGGTTAGCTAATTGGTTAGCTGGTTGGTTGTGTCATGCCATCATTTATGATCCCAAGTTATCAACGCCCCGTTTGGAGCACTCCAAATGCCAGCGAGGAAGTTATCAAACGGCCCACTTGAGGCCAGGCGCTGTTTAATTGGCGTGCAGACACACACACACACACACACACACACACACACACACACAAACTCACACACTGTCACCAGTGTTGCCAACTTTCGCTGTGAAAAAAAGCTGAAAACAGCTAAAAGTAGCTGAATACTATTTGTGGAAGAGGTGGACATAGAATGGCAAAGAGCAGCCTCCAGTGCAGCTGCACTTCACGCAGTTGGAAAGGTTCAGCTCCTTGTCCTAATAGTGCATCCAAACTCTCAGTTATTTCCTTTATGGCCAATCAAGTTCCGGATTCTTATATAGCAATAAATTATGCCATGCAGTGCTTAAAGTCTGCATGTGAAGCAAGCCGTAGTTTGTGGCATTATTTCAAAGAACAAATCAACACATTTAGTAAAAATTACGTATACGTTTAGTTAGTGATGACAAAAACCTGACATTTTGTTATCGATAGACGATAAATAAGTAAATAATAGAAAAGAATAAAATGTGCCAAATAACAATAGACATTGAGTGTCAAAAAATGGATCGAATTGGTTAAAAATAGAATAATATAAAAAATGGCTAAATCTATTTAAAAAAAAGCCAAAGCTGCGGGCAGCTGCATATTTCAGCCGAATTCGCTTGACCATCTCTGAAAATAGCCAAACTTGGCTAGAAACTAGCTGAACCGACAGCGCTGACTGTTGGCTTGTACATTTCTTAGCAGTTGATATGGCGGTTGTTGTTGTTGTTGTTGTTGCTGTTGTTGCTTTGTACTTAAGTGCGTCTAATCAAAGGAGCCGCACCCCCTCCGCTAGTCTGGTTGTCCCCTGGCTGGCGGGGTCTACTTCTGCGTCTCTGGGCCGGGCAGCTGGACACATCTGGGGTGCAAAATTGTTTATTATCGCGTCATTGGACCTTTTTTTATTTTTTTATATTATTATTATATTTGCTCTTGTTTTTGCTGTTGTTGTTGTTGTTGTTGTTGTTTCTGTTGCCGTGGCTATTATTATTATTGTTTTGTTGTTGTCTCTGTCGGCGACGTTTGCTGATAAGCAACAAACCAAAAATACACAAATATACAAATACACAAATACGCGCAAACGCGATCTACGCGACTTTGCCAGCGATCAGTTGGCGATTTATACATATATACATACCGAATACATATAGACCGATTTTGAGGCATATCAATACAATTATCAGATGGAATTGTTGCAATTTATGAGCAGCTGGCTTTCCAAGTACCATGTACCAAGCACCAGGGCCAGTGGCGGCCGTTTGTCTCTGTCATTGGGGTGGCAATTGCCAATTGTTAGCTGCGCGCGGCTAAAGTCGCGCGCGTTTTTTGCGCACGTATTTTCGTATAATTTATGCCCGAGCTGCCGTCAATTGTGTGCGTGTGTGTGTGTATGGCTGTGTGTGGTCCTTATCACACCTAAATAAATGTGCCATCAAAATTAAAAATTCCATATATAAATAGCAACAACAACAAAAGCTGAGCTAACGATTAAAACAGCAACGGGACAATTTAGTCGTTGTCTTGTGAAATTGCTGCATACGGGAAAAAAACAAAAGTACACACACATACACACACACACACACACAGGCACAAAGGGTCGAGGCACATGTTGATAATTAATTTTCCAATATTTTATATACTAAATGTGCTTATGTGTGCATCCGAGCTGCGTTGCTTTAGAGCCTGGTTAAATAATCAATTTGGCAAATCTATTATCATCTATCTGTCGCGTCGTCATCCATTTGGCTGAAAGTCGGGACACGTCTTTAGACGGGCGCCACATTCGCGATAGCCCTCGAACTAGTCTTTAGTTTATTTACCTAAAGAAAAACAAGTTCATATTCACTATATATATGCTCAGCTGCAGTTGGACCAAGATCTGTCTGTCTTGTAAAATCAATATTCATATTAACCTTGAGTTTAGAAATAATTCTTCTATGAAACTGGTCCCTACCTTATTTAATTGATATGTGATTCCATCCGGCGACTTATGTATGCGGCTTCTGTCCGGCTTTACCCGGCTCAAGATCTTGTTCTTCAAGTCTTGGAAATAAACGGCGCTGCGGTGGGTGCCCGGATATTCTTTTAATCGAGCTAGGCATATTAGGTTTTTATATTGTACACTTGTAATTTAAAGCGTCAATCAGGTTTTTTGAATAAAAAAACAATTTGAGCTCGTACGGATCACTATTATAAATGGATATTCAAAAATCCTATTCTAAAATTTACAAGGAGTAACATCAAAAATTTGTCAAAATATGGGACTGTTCTGAAATTAAAATGATTCCTTTTTATTCTACAGAGTTTCACGAGTCCAGAATGTCATATCTTTCCAAGGTCGGACTTCAATTAACCGAGTTATGAACATTTGAAATTTTTTGAAATATGTTTAAAATTTGAATATCTCGGGAAAATAAAGTCATATTTTGGAATGATATACATCTTTGAACTCGTAAGGACCACGACTATCGATTGGCATTCAAAAAATCCAATTCTAGAGTTTTATCAAATTCAAGAAAAATGGCAAGGGGTAACATCACAATGTTTGCTGAAATTGGGTTTGTTCTGAAATCAAAAATTGTTGATTCCAATCTGTTCTATCTTTATAGAAACTTTTTCACGAGTCTATAATGTCATATCTTTCCAAGATCGTACTTCAATTAACCGAGTTATGGACATTTGAAATTTTTTAAAATATGTTTAAAATTTGAATATCTCGGGAAAATAAAGTCAGATACTGAAGTGATATATCTCTTTGGATTCGTACGGATGAGAACCATCGATTGGCATGAAACATGAATGAATGTCTAAATTTTGAGGGTTTCGCCAGCTATTGCCAACTTTAAAACGATAGCCATCAAAATGATTTTAAGCTGCGCGATAAAATATGCTCAAAAGTATGCTACTGCAAATAAAAACTATTGTGAATGGCAACTTCAACTGTTGGCAATGTATAAATTGAATTACCTGCCGCAAAGTATGCTACAATTTTTATGATTACATTGAAATTAATTACAAAGGAACAAATTGTACAACTTCCATTATTATTGTTTTATTATTCATTAAATAATTGCCTTGTGGTTTGCTATATTTTACAAAGTATACATAAAAAAAAAACAAAAAAAGTACGATTTCCAATAGCAGTTGTTGGTTTTAGTTGTACATAAATATTAAAGTTAAACGTTAATATTAATACGTTATATATATGTAAATAAATGTGTTAGATTTTGTGTTGTATTTTTTAACCCTCCCAAGTAAAAAAAACAGCTATAAATGCCTTCGTGTGTGAGCGTGTGTGTGTGTGTGTATGTTGGTATGTGTGTAGGTATGTGTATGTGCTCTATTAAAATTGTGATTGTTTTGTTGTTGCAGTAATTGGTCGTAGGATTGATATATGGCTTATAGATCGTAGATGTGTTTGTAGCTGGATTGCAAACTGCTCTTCAAGAGTGCAATACACGCATAGGTGTCTGAGTGTGTGTGTCTGAGTGTGTGTGTGAACGTTTATGTGTGTTTGTGTAGGTGTTTCCTCTAGAATAATTGGCCTTGTGCTATAACTTTGGCCCACTACGCACTACATATATGTATATCTATATGGTATATATAGTTGTATACATAGTTTATATATGTTTATATTCGTATATTTATTAGCAAAAAAAAATTTGATTGCGTGAGTGTGTGTGCTCATAATGATATTCATGATGATGATGGTGATGATGATGATGGATGATGGTGTTGGTGTCGTTGGCGATGGATGAGAAAAAAAAACCGCTCTTAACTGAATACTGTTTTTGTTTAGTACACATTAGATGTATTAGCGTTAATTAGCTTTACTTACAGGCTACTAAGTATATTTTAATGTAATAATAATAAATTATTAATCAAATATGCTTGTTAGTGAGCAAGATGGGGCCGTTGGGCACGGACAGGGGCGAGAGCGGGGCCGAGGGCGAGGGCGCGGGCGGGGTCGTGGTCGCTGGCATGTTGGCGGCAACAACAAACACCATCAATGACTGCCCGGCTGGGCGGCTGTCGGCCAGGCAATCTTGGCATCGATACGCTTATAGGCGAGCATGCAGTGCTTGCCCTTGGCAGCGAGTCGGGCATCCTGCGGGCACTCGGCATCGGTGAGCAGCGTCTCCTCGCCATCGACTAGCTTGAAGAGCGCATAGTCCTGCGGATTGGTAATGCGCGCCTTGTGCGCTATAATGCGGCACACCTCGCGCGTCGTCGTGTGCGGCCGCACCGGCAGAGTTCGCGTCTGCAGCGATCCATTGCACTCGTCCGGTATGATGACCCGCAGCACGCTCGAGCAGGCCGGCAAGCAGCTGGAGCGCCACTAAACGAAACAGAGAGTGAGAGAGAGAGATGAGTGAGTGTTGCATTTACTATTGGGTTGGTTGCTATAAGGTTGGGTGGGTGGGACACTTACGTCCAGGGAGCCGCTGCCGCTTTCACCCTCAGAGGCCATGAACGTCTTGAGCACCTGAACGGCGCTGCAGAGTGCGGTTAGATAGTAGCCGGGCTCACCGTTGAGCAGAGTCGGCTGGAGCAGTCCCCACATGAATTCGGCCTCGATCTCGGCGCCGACAAAGCCGCACTTGGCCACCACATAGACCAGCACGGGCAGAAAATCATCGGCGCCCAGTTGCTGGCCGCGCGGGCAGCCCGTCGCATCGAACACGGTCGAGATGACGCACAGAAAGAGCTCCAGTTTGTCCAGCGGCAACTCCGCCTCCTGCAGCTTCCACAGCAGATTAGCAATGAGACGCAGTGCCGTCTGCGATGGCGGCGTCACTGTGGCACGTATGCCAAAATCGGTTGCATCCCGTTCGCAGGCATAGCGCACATTCTGGGCCAGCAGCTGGATGTCCTCGCTGCGCTTGTAGTAGTCCACAAAGATGCCATAGAGATGCTCGCGCAGCGGCAGCACCACCAGCTGATGCATCACCGTCTCCAGCATGGCGTCCAGATTCAGAAACTCATCGGACTTGAGGCGCGCTCGCGCCGACTCCAGCTCGGCATGGAACTTGCCCTCGCCATGCTTGACCAGATAGTTTTTCATGCCGCTCATGAACTGGCGCATGTTGCGCATCACCACCTGGGGCGCCGCCTCCCTGGACTCCTTAGTGCAGCTGATGAAGTTCTCAATGTTGCGGGCAAATGTGGAGCTCGGATCTTGGGCCAGCTGCAGTGTATAAGCACGCAGCGAATCGCCAGGTCCTACGCTCTGTACGTTGATCTTGTTGCGGGGATGGCCTGCAAAGAGAGAATGGGAATGGGAATGGATTAAATACGGATAGCATAGGCGAGATAGTTATAAATAAATATGTAACAGTTGTCCGATGACAGCCAATCCCCAGCTAATCCCTAGCTAATTCTCTCCAGCTTCTTACCGATTAATAGCCTACATAGCAGTCGGAGCAAACAGATGAATGGCGTGCAGCAGCCGGGATACGCTTGGGTGCGCTTCTCATCGGCACACTCGCAGCCACGGCGATAGCGTCGATAGAGACGACGGCTTTGCGCTTGGAGCGCCAGGCCCAATGCCTGACACTCGACAATGTGCGTCATATTGAGCAGTATGTTGCCCTGCTCGTCGAGGTGGAAGAACTGCTTGATATCATAATGATCACAGGTATTACGCTCGCCGGGATGGCACGCATCCAGGCTGCTCGACCCAATGGTGCTCAGCTCCGGATTGGGGCATTTACCGATGGCGCCCATTATGGAGCCGGCGAGCGCTTCAGTCTTCAGTTGCTTGCGATTGATGCGGCAGTCTTTAAGCACCTGTTGCGGACAGGTGGCCGTCGTTGTGGCTCGTATTGTTGCCGTTGTGGTTCCCGTTGCAGTCGTCGCTGTTGTCGAAACGGAGCCAATGCTCGAGAGGCTGCTGCTGGCGTATTTGGACTTCTTGCACAGCACCGAGCTCTGCAGCAGCTGGCTGTTCTCGCCCTCGGCGCTGGGCGGCACAATGCCTGTTTGTATATTGTCCACGAAGAGCAGCTCCAGAAACTTGCGTTTACGACGCACCGCAGGCGGAGATCTTGCCGAGCAGTTGGCTAGCTTATCCGTGCTGCTGCTGCTGGCGCTGCTGCTGCTGATGATGGTGATGGTGTGAGTGCGCTGCTGCAGCAGCTCCTCCTCGAAGTCGGCCGAAAAGAAATTCTCCTGCTGCGGATGCTCGACAATCTCCCATTCGGCCATAAAGCTAAGGAACATGGCCTCCTCCTTGTAGTGCTGCACATGAACCGGATCGTGAAAGAACTCCTCCGGCTCGAGGCGCTCGATGCGCTGCTCGTCCAGGCTGCTCAGCGATTTCGACATATCCGTTTGTGTTGGGCAGCTGTTGGTATTATTGGCAACGGCCACGCCTCGCTGCGGGCGGTTCGCGGGGTGTGCGCGCGACGATCTTCTGAACCAGCTCATGATAAATTCTGTAGCGATTTTTGCCAGCTAAAACGAATTGGCGAAAACGCAAGTTTCTCATCGGCACACGCTGCGGATGGGCTGTTCTTTTTGCTGCTGCTGTGGCTCTTATCGATCGATAAAACGATATCGTCGATCGATATATATTTTTTATATTTTTATCGCTGATTGATTGGCGGATGCAAAAATGTTTCCGTTGCGTGTTGTTGCTCTAAACGCGGCCAATGCAAAACTAATGCTGAACTTCATACGCATTAGTTTATAAGACTGCAACAAAGATAACGACGACTGCGCTGCGCCGACGCTGACGTCGACGTCGTCGTCGCCGTCGCCGTCGACAGTGACAAAAAGATAGCAACTAGCGCGACGTCAACTGCGCAGCTGCGGCCTAAATTGCGAGGCGCAGCGACCTCAATTTGCCTAAGCCCCCCGTCCGACCCGCCCGTTGCCGCCTACCTGCACAGGTTGAGGTTGTTTTTTTTTTTTTTTGTGGGCTGCTGTTGATCTGGGATCGCAACACACTCGGGAATTTCCGGGATTGCGCCGGCGTCGGCGTTACCTGCGTCCGATCTTTGCGCAAGTCCTAAGCTGAGCCAGTCATAGCTTTATCAGGCTGAGCTCGGGCGCAAGCGAAACTGTGTCAAGAGGAAATTGCCACTGAGTCAGCGGCAAGTGGGAAAAGTGGGCTGTGCAGAGGCAGAGGCAGGAGCATAGGAACGGCAAAGCCAAGACTCAGGCTTGAGGCGTCAAATCGATAAACTAGGATAGAAAATCACAAATCATTCAAGACGACAATAGCACGTGTGCAAAAAGGCCTGAACAGGTAGGTAGTCAGTATTTCAGCAGGGGTTGCGACTGAGAGCTGGCTTTCGATTTGGGCTCGAGAGCGGCGCGGTACGCAAGGCTGTTGAGATAAAGAGTTGATTCATAGCTGAGAGTCGACAGCTAAAAGCACAGCTGGAAAATTGCATTCAATTACACACATCAGAGAGTGAGAGAGAGAGAGAGAGAGAGAGAGCGAGGGAACTCTCTTAAGACAGTCTGTCTAAGACAACAATGAAAGACTCCTCGCGCCATGATCTATGAGAGATTCCCGTCTAATGCAATTGCACCTCATGATTGCATCAGCTTTTCAAAGCCTAAACTCAACTTGAGGAATTGGTTTGAAATCTATTTTTTTACTGCTGCGCAATTCGGAAGAACCTTTGGAGCAGAGGCTTACGTGAAGGTGCTTGTGTGCGTCTGTGTGCAGGAAGTGCGCCCTGAGACTCTACATAAAGTTATTTCATGATCTATTATACTTATTTATGATTGGCAATGACCAGGGTAAAATACACAGAATATGGACTATGGCTTGCTCTGTACTGTTCTTTTTTTTATCGCTGAACGCTTGCAATTCTCAACAAGTTAAAGCTTCAAAGAGGAGACAAGGCCTTTGCGATTCCCGCCAGCAAGGAGTGCAGGGAGTTAACCCCTATTGCACCTGAACCGGCCAGTTTTGTATAAGAAATACATTGCCTGTATACGAAACCGGCTGCGAATCGAACTTGCTATCTTGATTTCACATTTTTCAAGGCCCCATTTTCGGGTATAAATATAATCATATTATATCGGAGCACCATTAAATGCTAGTTAAATGGCAAAACTAATACAAGGCAAAACATGATTAAGTAAAGAGGAATCATTGGGGGGAACATAATCTAGCGTAGCGGGTTACTCATTTCGATACAAATACAGACTGGCAATGTTTGAAAAGTAACCAAAGTGATAATATTCATTATACAAAGAAAATCACGACGATGAGTAGTGTTGTAAAGCACCGGGCATATCTTATAGCTGCAAGAACTACTGAATGTGCTTAATCATATAGGCTGGCTTGACTTTTTGCTAGAACAAACACGACTTGTGCCTAAGATACGAAACTAGTTTCTTATATTTCCCATAAAAGCTATAGGCAGTGTTGTAAAGCACCAGACATATTTTAAAGCTGTAAAGGTGGCAGCTGGCTGAACTACCGAATACTTTACATATATGATAGGGACAGCTTTGATTTCTGTTAGAATGACAGATTAGAGCCTGTAATGCGAACCTTGGCCTGTTTCTTTCCATTAAAAGCCAGTAGTAGTGTTGTAAGACACCGGACATATCTCAATTAGCTAAATACTTTTGTTTTGTACGGGCTGCGAACCTTGTCCCGTTATTAAAAGCCAGGTGTAGTGTTGTAAAGCACCGAACATAACTAGCGCGGGAGCTGGTTAAACTACTCACTATTTGATATATCTCATAGGGCCTGCTTTAATTTTCTGCTAAAACTACCCAGGACTTGGGCCTTGAATGCAATCCTTGGCCTTCTTTCCACACAAGCCTTACTTAGCTCTTTCTCATTGTTTCCAAATAGGGCTATTACAACATCTAGCTAGCTATTGTGGGATCATAGCAGACAGCCTCGATTTGCAGTTAGTTTAATTGGTGGCGTTTTTATCTTAATTAGCGGCTATTTTCCAACTTAAGGGTATTCAAGGTGACCTTGGGCCTATTTTTATTGACTTTGTTTTACTTTTTATTTTATTTTTTAGACAAGTTCAGCGAACCGTCTTCTACCGCCGCTTGCTTATCCAGACTTTTGCTTATCGCCCAAAACGCTTGACAACTGAAAATGTTGCTAATTAGATTTGTTTATATGAGATGGTGGGTGGTGGTGGTGGTGGAGCAAACAGTTAAGCTGGCTGGAGAGCAGTCAAAACACGTGTAGCTTGGGGTGGACCCAAGTCTAAAAATAAAATCGCGCCCATTGTGTGTGCATATTGCATTTCATCAGCCATAGGCTATGTTTGCTCAACGCTGACCCAAAATAGCCAAAGAGATTCGAAACGTCTGAGTTGGAAATTCTAATCGGTCTTGAGCTTGGCAAATTACGCATCCCATTGAGCGGCGAGACACACGGCGCGTTTTAAAACGCGCGCTGATAAAAACGCAGCCAGCTCCGTTGAGTTTACATTCCAAAGTGCACGACGCGAGAGTCGACAGCTCCAATATTTATATATAAAGAGCGAGAGAGCCAGAGCGCGAGAGCGGGAGAGAGTGAGAGAGAATCTTTCTATGTTGATCGCTTGAAACTTATCAAATTTGTTTAGCTGGCCAACTGCGACGCCATTTAATGCTGCTGTGCGGGAATCGGAGATCGGGAATCGGTGGGGCAACTGGCGAATGCATTGCGCGGCAGATAAGTTTCGGCAAAGGCTTTGTAGTCTGCAGATCGCAGACTCCAGATCGCAGACTGCAGACTGCAGACTCCAGACCGCAGACCGCATAGTCCTACAAAGCAGCAGCAGCAGCTGACGCAGCAGCCAGCTGATAATCCGCTTGGGTTAGGCTTTCCAGTTCGCACCAGTTTGTCGAGTACACTTGCGGCTGCTGCGTTTGCTTCGATTTGGAAGACGGGCAATTCACCCGTGCGCTCAATCAATCAATCAATTAATCAATCAATGAGTCAGTCAGTCAATAGGCGCACGATGACGACGATAATCGCTCGTGATCTCGCTGTACTTGTATATGTATTTGCTTTTGTCTGCCGCTCCATGGAGGCCACGGTGCGTAGAATGATGCAACAATAACAAGCGATTGCAATTGAGCATACGATGATGATGATGATGCTGATGAGGATGATGATGATGACGACCGACTGTGCAGTGTGACCGTCCAGATACAAGCCGTGCATAGATCTGATGTAGCTCAAATGGAAGATTTTCTTGTTCCATGCTTATAAATTATTCCCTTTGAAGCGAAATAGTTATTGATCTTCGGCTGGCGATTAACATTTAGCCTTGCATTTAGCTTAACTCCATATCCATTTGGAATCTTCCCTCTATATAAAGTTGAGCCGATCGTAAAGAAGATATTCCTTTTTCCTGCGATCCATCTCTGTTTTCTTTGTGTGACTCCATTCCAATTTGATGTCTTTCTATCGTAAGGTTATTGATCTTATGATCATTATCCTGCGATCATTTTTGGGTCTTCCAGCCAGTACAGCTTAATTAATCTCTGTTTTCTTCGGGGTCTAACGGACATCTGTACGAACCTTATTTCCAATATAATGGATCATAATTTAGAATTAACTGAATAGGGCAAATCGTCTTCAGTGCCATCTAAATAATTGCATATGATCCACCTGTGTGATCTTATTCTAACCTAACCTAACTTAATGCATTGATCTGTGCTATCGCGGGAATATTTGTATTTAGATATATTTAACTGGAATCGCAGTTCCCAAAACTCGTTTGACTTAGGTATCGTTAGTTTACTTTTGGAATACTTACATAGTATCTCCCGATCCCGCATGCTTGGATTTCTTAAAATGGTGGCCACTTTGGGTCGTATTGCCTTGTTGTTGTTGTTGTTGCTGCCAGCGCCGGCGCCGGTGGCATTTTTATTGGCCTTGAGCGTATCCTGGTTGCAGCTGCTGTTGCTGCCGTCTTTGGTGCTGCTGAACTCCTCGATTATGGTGTCGTCTTCCGAGAGCGCCGGCCGGCACTTGGACAAATGAATGGAGTCCGAGTTGATGGTGGCATCTGGAGGAAGCACAGAAACAATTCGTCTGGTCAAGCTGTAAACATTAGTTTGAATAGAAGTGTGGCACTTACCATCCTGCATGGGCATAAAGGAGTCCCATTGGGACGAGTCCCACGGCTCCGAGAAGACGGTGCCGTCGTCCGACTGCGCCGAATCGATGCCGGCATAGTAGGTCTGACAGAAGGCGGCACAGTTGCGTTCCACGTTGTCGTACGCGGAGAGCCGACATCCGTTTTGGCTCTGGAATGACTTTTGGCTGCCGTCGACGTTCGCCTTCTCCTGCAGCGGCGCCGTCGTCGTCTGCGTCTGCATCGCCTGTGTCTGGGGCGGCGTCGAGCAGCGCACCAGCTCCGGCAGATTCAGGTCGGGCAGACGCTTGGCAATTATCTGGTGTACGGTGAGTGGACGCTTCTTTGAGCCCGCCGCATCCTTGTCGCGCCCCAAGGAGTTCTCCTTCTCCTGCCAATCAGCGGCAGTGTCGTAGTCGCCACCGTTAGTCTCTTGCTTGGCCATAAACTCCCAGCTGCTGTCCAGCTGCCAGTGCTCGATGCGATTGCGTCCGCGCTTGGCGGGCTGTTGAGCCATTGCCATTGGCTTGGGCTTCTGCTTCAGCTCGTCCAGGCTGCCGGCCAGCTTCTCCAGCTCGGCGGGCAGCAGCAGAGGCGCCGCCGTCGTCGCCAGGCCGCCCTTGAGCGGCTCCGAGTGCCGCTGATTGGCGGGCAGGAGCTGGCTGCGCTGTTGTCGCCGCAATATGGCCGCCGCAGCACTGGTGAAGCCAGCCTGACGCAGTGCGTCTGCCGGCTCAGCATAGAACGGACTGCCCTGCTTGCTGCGCGATCCAGGCGTCTGTGCGGCAGTGGGCGTGGTATCTCCGCCATCATCGCCGCCGCTCTGCTCCGTGAGCGAGTGCGTCATGAGTGGCGCCGCACCAGCGTTGGCCAGGTTTGGCAACAGCAGCCCGGCCCGGGAGCGTGGCTGTGCATCGCCGGAAAACTGCAACAGCTGCTGGCTGGTGTCGTGATTGCCGCTGCCCTCCTCACAGGGCGACAGCAGCTGCTGTGTGGGTGTGCTGGCTGCCGGAATGAAAGGGCAAAGGGGAAAGAGTTAAGTGCGGCTCGACTGATGTAGCGATTCCAACGAAATCTCAGCAGCTAACGAATCTATAGTAGAACTAAGTCGAGACATTCAACTAAACGTTCTCTAATCGACTTGCAACCAGTTCCGAACAATCTCTATGATTAAAAATATTAATCCCGACTGACTAACGGACTGATTGATGTAGGAAGCCAAGACGGATCGACTCAAGCTCAATCGGGCTCCAGCTCATTTTCAAAGATCTTTTTCAAAATTGTTCTGAGAAGTGTTTTACGCTATACTGAAAATCGAACTTGGATGCAGATTTATCAAAGTCCTACGTTTCGTCCGATCGGCTTTTAAGAGCTTATTGGGAGTAAAACACAAATGGTTGGCTTTTCGTTTGAGTTCCGGCAAGTTTTGGATGCATGAATCTCGAATTGAGAAATCGAATGGAAAACCCAAAAGAGGTATTTGCAGAACGAACAACTGGCTACCCATAGTTAGGTTGGGTACTTACGTGTCTCGGCTAGCAGATCGGGTCGTCGGTTGAGAACGCCAGAAGTATCCAGACCGGGCTTGAAGCTAGTCAGCAGACTGGCCCGGTCGCTGGGATCGTGCGTCCAGACGTCCTCATAGTCGCTGATCTTGTCGCTCAGCGCGCTGGCGCAATACTGCGCGGGAGGACTCTCCAATATGTCCGATTCCTGATAGTGTTTGGATTCCTTGCGGTTGCGCAATTTGCGTGACTTGCTACTGCCGCCGCCGCCGCCGCCGCCGCCGCCGGGCATGAGCCCAGCGCCGTTCGGTGTCATTGGGGAGAGCATCTTGCGCTGGCTCTGGCTGGAGTCGCGACTGGACTGGGAGTGCGACTGCGACTGCGATTGTGACTGTGACTGCCAGCGACTGTCATTGGAGGAGGAGCCCTGCGAGGAGAGCGTATCTTTGCACTCGCCCTCGGGCGACAGACGCTTGGCGAAGGTCTGGAACGTGCTGGTGCTGGCCTGAGAATTAAGGAGCGCATTGAAGGGATTGCTCGAGGCGGGCGTTGTTACCTCCACAAATTGTGCGGGATTCGGCTTGGAACCGCCATTGTTGGCGCCATTGTTGCTGCCATTATTGTTCTCCATGGAAAACGTAACCGTGGTGGTCACCGTAAAATTGTTGCTTAGTTGATCCGGCGAATGCGGCTTGGACCAGCGCATGGGCGGTGCCGGCGGCTTGAGATTCAATGTGTTCGGCGGCTTGGGCCGCTGCGGACGCACCTGTTCCAGCTCTGTAATGCTTGCCACAGCCGCTGATGTTGTCTTAAAGGTGCTCAAATTGTTGCTGCCATGCGGCTGCATTGGCTGCATTGGCGGCTCCAAGGCAGCTCCTCCCGGCAGATAGCCTTGCGCATCCACCGGCGACATGGTTAGTATGACCGAATCCACAGAGTTGGGACTGAGCAGCTGCATATGCTGGCCGCCGCTGGTCGAGAACGAGCTCATGCTCGAGTTGGTATCCGAGGGTGTGCCCGCCTGGCTGAAGAAGCCCAACAGCTGACCGCTGCTCGTGGGGCTGAACATCGACTGCGGCGGCGCCACAGCCGCCGGCTTGCCGGCCAGAGCATCGCTGAAGAATGTGGCTGTGCCCAGGCCGCTGGTCTCCGTCAGTGAGAGCGGCGACTTGGCATCCAAAAGCTGCTGCTGCTGTTGCTGTTGCTGCTGCTCGGTGCAGGTTGCAGTTGTGATCGCAGCTGTAATCGTCTTGGCGGCAACAGGCGGACCGAGGACCACCGGACTGCTGGCATAACGCCAGAACTCCTGGCCGAGCAGGGCCAGCGACGAGAGCTTCTTGCGGTTGTTCGCCTCGCGAAGAACGCGAGGCAGCATCAGCTGCACGGGCAGCTCATCGCAGCACTGGGCATAGTGCGCGATCAGGGCTGGAATCGAGCCGAACTTGAAACGTGAGCTCTCCAGGCTGAGTATGTTGTCCTGTGATTGGATCAGATAGTGCTCGATATATGGACCCGTATCCTGGGGCAGACGCACCGACACGGCCATCGTATTCGGCTGGCTGGAGCCACGCACAATGAATGTCTGCAAGAGAAAGAGAAACACAAAGAGGGAGAGAGAGAGAGAGAGGTGGAATGAGTAAGCAGCTGGGGCTAAGTGAGCTGTTGTCATAATTCCGCCACGTAAATCAGCGCCTGATTCCATTCCCTTTCACTGCGACTTCCGACTTGTTAACACCGACCGCCCCTTTCTGCCTCTCGTCTGTTTTCCGCGTTAAATGTTGCGTTAAAAATGTGCGCACATAAATTTCCCTTCTCCATTTTCCAAAAAACAATGATAAATGATAAATTGGTATTCCATACGCCGCGACGCCTGCAAGTATGCAACGCCTCGCTAGCTTACCCCCCTCCGCCCTATGCCCTCCGCCCACCGTTATTCTTCTTGTGCGCTTTTGTCCTGGCGGCCAAAGAAAACTTTGCAGACGCTGCGACAAAGCAGCCAAGTCGTGTGGCAACTGCTTGAAGCTGGCATCTACCACTCAGACTCAGACCTGGTCAAGATGCGGCAGCCGCGCTATTCAGAAGGAACCGGCGCTGCTGCAGCCCAAAAACGACCGGGCCAGGAGCTTGCCGTTTTTGTTAATCGCCTGCAAAAAGTTTTCATAATGAGCCTTTTACTTAAAGTCACGCACAACAAATTACTTGTCCGAGACGTAGTTCCCAAATGCAAATCCTTTTCGCCAGCAATTCGCCAACATGCAAAGACTTAGAGAAAACGCTTGGCATAGTTCAGAGTGTTCCAACAGAGCTGGAGAATTCTCCAGTGAATTCATTTGAGATTTTCTAATGAGATCATTTCTCGATTACATATTTCAGATACATTAAACATTGCATAGATCAGCCGAAATTTATTAGTTCTAGTTTACGTTTTTAATATAAACCGAAACTCAATGAAACCTCAAGAATGAAAAATTAAACTGAATAATTAAAAGCTTCGCCTCAACATATTTGGTAAAATTTTGGACAGAGATGAAATCTAGCCCGCATCTTGCATATTGCAAATATTTAAGGTTTGCAATATATTCGGCAGAGCGGGCATTTATTAAATTAAAAATTAAATTGATTTCAAAGCCAAGGTATGTGGCTGTAAAGGCAGCTGGTGGCTGGTTCAAACCATGAACCGAACTGGGCACAATTTATTCTTGGGGTTTTCGCTCTGCTACATACACCAAGTATATCTATCGAATACACTTACAAGATTGGACTCATATATACGTAAGTATGTTGGTCGAACGATTGTCGAATATCTTAATGTAATCCCTCTCCCAGATGTACCAGCTATACCAGAGTTGCTAGGTGTACCAAAAGCTCAAGACCAAGTAAACTAACTCTTCATTTAGGATATGTTTAATATACTAGATATGGTATATGAGATCTGCACAATAGACTGTGCTCAAAACATTTAATATATACCAGATATACTAGATATTCTTGTTAAGCAGCTTTGCTTAGGGTATTGCAAAATCTTGTGCTATTCCAAAAGACTTGAATATCTTCTAGACTCGTTTTAAAAGCTGTTTTGACAAATGTTCCATATCACAATGTTGATATTCTAGTTATGTTTTTGAAGTAAGAGCTGCTCTCAAGATCTTCCACTTAGAATCTTCCATTTTATTTGTTCTTTATTTTCAATTCAAACGGCACACGAAAGAGATTTAAGGAACTCGAGCGTTTTCTTTATGCTATTGTGCGAGTGTATATTCTGATTTGCTAAGCAATTGTGTGCGTGTGTGTGTGTGTGTGTGTGTGTGTGTGTGTGTGCTTGTATGTGTGTGGCTGTGCTTGTGTGCGTGTGCTTTTCAATTTTGCTCAGCAACCCTAAAAGCATGCAATTATATTTTTTCAGATTTCAATAAATGCCAACTGTAGCGGGGGCCGCAGCTAGATTTAGAATGGCGAGTCTGGAGCAAGGGGACGGGCTAGAGGGGTAGAGGTTTTTTTTTTTTTTGAAAACGAATATGGACGCCCCGCGGCGTTGTTTATGATTTCTGTGCGAGTTTTCAATAAGCAGCTGAAAGCGAAACGCAGCAGCAGAGCCATCAAGAAGATAACAGCCAAAAAAAAAAGCAGAAGAAAAAACTCGTAGATGACTTAGAGGGGGTGGGGCAGAAGGCGGGGTGAGCAGCAGTAGCAGCAGCAGGGGCAGCGGGGGCAGGAGCAGCAGTAGCCGAGGCCAAGGGGCTTGATATGTTTATTTGATTTGGCTGCATTGCAACGTTTTTTTAAAGCATACTTTTTGGCTGTGTTGATTTTATTACACGCAGACGATAGACAGCGCCGGGAGAGGGCGTGTGGTGTGGCGGGGCGGGGCGGGGCGAGTGGCAACGTTTAAAGCATGATGCAAGCTGCAGAGCACAAAAGAGCATTATACACTGATTCAATAATGTGGTCAGCTGCCTGGAGGAGCGCGCAGGGGGGGAGCTGAAGGGGGGCTGTTTGTGCTGACCCGTCACGGAAATGCAATTTGCGAAGGACAAAAACGAGCGTAAAAATGTCTTAACAAGCGACAGGGCAAGGATAATGCACAAAGGATAGCCCAGGCGTGCTCAGGCTAGTAAGAGAGAGCGAGAGAGAGCGAGAGAGAGGGAGAGAGAGAGGAAGCAAGCGTGTCTGCATTTTATGGATGTCTTGACAAATTTAAGCGAATGTGGCTAACAATAAAAAGGCGTAACGCAATTTAAAGCCAACCAGCAGCAGACGCAGTTCAATACATTTATATAAGTAACAAATCTGTGTGTGTGTGTGCGCGTCTGTGTGTGTATTATATACATGCATGTAAATCTATCGCATTGTTTGCAGCTCAAACAATAGTTGCAATCAGTTGCCCCTTTGGGTGCTTCGACATGTGGGCGTTCGGACACGCCCAGTTCATTGCATTGCCATGCAATGCACTCATGCACACACACACAGAAACAACACACACACACGCAGACACACAGGCGCACAGGTGGCACATTGTGCGCATAGGCAGCTTTTAAGCGCTCAGACGAAAAAGGAAGCCCTAGAAATGCATTTGTTTCGCAATGCGATTCCAAATGCATTTTCACTTAACAGTTCGTTGACTGTCGTCTGTTGTGCCACCTCACCCCCACCTCACCCCCTTCTACTGCCCTTACTCTCCGCCGTGTGCAGCCAGCAGCTGCGGTCAGCAGCTGCCACCGTGTGTGGCAATGCCTCACATCGAGCTGCAGCAGCCAAAAAATCTTACATTCCACAAAATATCACTTGCACTTTTGCACGGCATATGCGACCCCGCTAGTAGAGGGCGTTTATTGGTCACAGTCGCCAGTGGGCGTGGCCGTGTCTCGTAAATTTAAATGTTGTGCTTGTGACAGCGACAAACAAACAGGCGCTCGAACGGCTAAAGTACATATATTTGCCAGTGAACAATTGCGGCTGTTTGTGTTCCATTAAACAGTTTCTACTTTCTTGTGAAATGACGATTGGGCCAATATATCTTGAACAACAAAAACATAAATAAGCAATAAAAACATACGATACACAGCACGTCTGCAACAAAAAGACGGATCTGTGTTTCATGACGATAGCTTTAAAACTGAGAGATTAGTTCGAATGGACACAGACGGACGGAGCGATCCAGCAAATATATAGCTTAAAGATTCGAAAATGTTATAACAAAATTGTAAAGACAGCTAGAAGCTACATGTCAAGTTTGGTGACTCTAGCTCTTGTAACTTAAGAGATTTGCTCAAAAAACAGGATTTCGATTTCGATTTTTATCGATTACTTGGAAACGGGGCAAGTTATCGATTATCGGAAACAAATTCGCACTGCGCAAGCACTAGCAGGAACTACGTTCCGAATTTTAAGTCTCTAGCCCTTATAGGTTATAAGATCCTTGTGTTCATGTATACGGACGGACAGGCTGTTGATGCTGATCAAGAATATATATACTTTCTGCCTGTTACAAGCATGTGCTATTTGTGCATTTTATCCTTTTTAGGCATTTTTACAATTTTCACACTTGCTTCGAATAGCGAAATGCGGGCGAAAGTGATTTGCGGCCGTTTGTGGCTTGTTCATTGCATTTGGTTGGGCATTTAATTGCATGTAAATTATTGCATAGCGCACAAATCACACAGCACTCAACACACACACACAGACACACACACACAGACACACACACACACAGACACATCTATGTCCCGTCCATGTGCTTATCCTTGTCGTTGTCGCATTTGCGCCCATTTCCGGCATAGCTTGTGAGGCAACTGCACTTTTCTACGGCTGTGCTTGGGCCAGGGCAGGGGGTGGCAGGGCGTGTAACAACATTTCCGGTTTCCATTTCTCGACTATTTGCCGCGTTCGCCCTTGGGCCGCATACGCTGAAAAATGTCCGCAGCCCGTCAACCCTTTCCTTCTGTTCGTTGGCTCTGGGCCCAAATGCTTTTGCTGTTGTCGTCCTTCACTATGCGCTGCTGCTCCAGTGTCTGTCAGTCTGGTTCTGTGTCTGCCCGTTTTGCGGTCCTTGGCCAGGAATCGAAAGTGCAGGCTCCCAATCAGAGCGTACTACCCCACCTTTTGGCCTGCTGTTGCTATTGGAATGTCGTAATCAGGTTTTGGCCCGCAAATAGACTCGTTGCGCTCGCTCGAGCGCCAAGTCTAGTCTATAATCATCAAATCATGCTTCAACTTGTATTTCATATAAATGTGCCCCTTGCACTCACCCATTCCTACACCCAAGCCCAATCCCACCCGCTCTTCCTCGCTCCCAGTCCGCTGTCTGTCGTATCAATCGTGTTGCTGCTGCGGCACATCAAAATGCTTGACATCAAATCTTGACAACTTAATGGCCTCCGGTTGCACTGAAGCGGGCAAGTAAATTGTTTCAAGCGCAGTGTGGAGAGCTGAGAAGTTGCTCAGATTTCTGTGGTACTAGTGCAACATGCAACATGCAACATGCCACGAGGCTAATCCAAATTCACGCACGCATGTGCAGAGAACTAAACAAAAGAGAAGACTTTCGAGGTAGCCAATCGTTTAGCTTTAAATTATTGGCCTTACAACTGGATTCAAGTTAAAATACGAATCGACACGTTATTTAAGCCAAATTATAACCAGGAAATTGGAAAATTATTAGCTCAAACTATTTTCAAATATTTATAAACGAGTTATTGAAGGAAATGTTTCGGCAAGGCTGTAACCTCTTAGCCAAGGCCTACAATTCCAAAGTTATTTATTGCTAAATATAGCTTGAATAGTTTGCATGTAAATCCTATTCATTTGCCTAGGTTAAACTTGAGCTTCATCTTAGCTTGAATGGAGTTATGGAAATGGAAAAAGGACACTCAACGATCGTGTTGCCTGCTTTTGGGCGTTCTGCTAAAAAAATAACACTTTGGGAAAGTGTTGCGCACTTTGCAGCGCGCTCTCATGTCCAGGCCAACAAATTTGCATATCCTTTCAGAACTTGAAATCGAAACCCACGCCCCTGCCATTGAAGGGGGACACTGCGCAGCAATTTAACACCAGACACGACAGTCCAGCCCAAGGGAGATGCGCCGCCGCCTAATGAGAGTCGGCGGTTTGTGTGGTTAGGCAACTGGCAAGAGGAAGCACGGGCGACAACTGCGCACAATTGGGAGCAGCGGGATTGAAATATAGAAAGAACAAAATATAACTAAACTGCATAAAATAATGAAATTATGCCAAGCAGCGTCTCCAACTGTGCCGCTGAGAAGGAACTGGAGCTCCATTATCTAGTCATTGGCCGGCTATTAAAAAAGGCAAGGAATGGCGAGGGGGATTCGAACCCTCGGACTTCTCGCTTACGTGTACATCATAAAAATCTCATATTTTATTCAAATTGGTAATGTGAGCGGCCAATGCAAATGTCCCAGCTGCTTGGACTCCGACTGTGGCGCTGGGTTATCAACCCTCATGGCATGCACTCCTCCCTCCCTCCCCCCCCCCCCCCTGCGTTTGTGCCCCGCGTTTGCCCGCTTTGCACCATTTGCATTTCATTGACATTCATTTGGCTATTTCCTTATTTCCTTTTCTTTTTTTTTCCATTTTCTTTTGTTTTACTTGCGATTCGCTTTCTTTGCATAGCAAATTGAATTTAAAGCCAAAGTCCAACAATAGACAACCACGGCTTTCCGTTCCTTGCGCTACTTTTGACCCCCTCATCTAGTCGCCGCCACTCTCCCTCTCCCTCTCTCTCTCTTTCTCTGCCTCTCTCCCTCTCTCTTGAGCTGAACCGCTGCCTTTTCATTTGCTTTTTGCTGCCCACTTGGCTGACCCCTCTGTTACAACACTTGCACCCCATCCCCTGCCAGCACCCGTCCACAATCTGCTCGTTGCATTGGCTACTAAGCGGCTTTCGCTCTGCAGTTCAAGAGTCAGCCCCCCCAAACCCCACGCCCCTTTGTTTTGTTCCCGCCCAAGCTCTGCCTTAAGCTGATTTCCCTTGATTTCCGCTGGTTCCGTTTGGGGCTTTGGTTTTCAATTTTGCCTTTTCATCATTGGCTACGTCAGTTGCACACACACACACACACACACACACACACACACACACACACACACACACGCACACACACACACACAGCTGCTGCTGCTGTTGCTTTGTTGTGGGTGCTGTGCAAGTGCATTAAACTCATTTGCCAAACGGCTTTCAATTATAATTTTTGTTAATAATTCATTAGCACAATGTGTCGCCGTTGCTCGTGTGTCCTTGTTGTTGTTGCTTCTCTTGTAACGAGTATGGCCAAAATGCATTCAGACAGCTTCCTCTTTACCCTTGCGCCAGCAGCTAGCGTCACGTTGCGCATACGCCACGTGTGACCAGGCTTAAAGCCAGCGCCCGTATGTGATAGAAACGAAATTTGAATTTTCAATGCGGCAAATGGAAAATGCAAATTTAATTTAAGCAGTTCCAGCTAGCAATCAAAGAATCATGGCTTCAGAGCCATGAAATTGTTTTATTTTGAGGTACTGCAGAAACTACTTGTCTAAATTGTGCCTCAGCTGAGTTCAAAGATGACTTTAAGCAAAGGAGAAATTAATAGAGGATTGGTAAGACATGCATGCCGACAGACTCTTAGCCTTCTAAAACAACTTGCTGGCCGGTGGAAGGGAACGAGACAGTGCCACATTTCTTTAGCAATCGTTCAGCTCTATACAAAGCTAGATCCCATGGCCTTGCAACCTAATTTCTTAAGGATTAAAGAGTCTTCATTTATTTCTTGCTCGCTTTGTATCTGTGGTCTAAGTGTAGATAGATAGATAGCTCTAGATGACTTGATTGGAAGATGCGCTGTGCTCAAAAGAAGAGCAACAGTCTAAGGAAGTCATTTCCTAAGCTACCAACTTATGCTAAGTTCTAGCTGATATTTGCCATTCCAGAGACAGTTGAATAAGTTCAATTTGAACGCATTTCTCAAAGCAATAAAGCACACAGATTATCACCAAGTATTCCCTGTTCGTATAACCAACTATTCCAAAATAACTTTAAGCTCAACACTGAGCTCAGTCCATGGGAGACCCTCTTAAATAAGCAGTTAAATGTGTTGGGCAATAAATGTGAAGGCAGCGACAGGACTTTATATGGAATCGCAGCCAGCTATGTTGCAGGATATTCGCATAAATTGGCAGCTCTCCAGCTGTGTTTATGGTATGTTAACTATCCAACTTATGAGTGCTGCTCAATGGAACTCCCTACGAAGTTGTGCGGCTCTGTCTGTTTTATGTTATATGGTGTCGCTAGCAACCCTTTGGCTTTGGCTTTCGCTTTGGTTGTCATCTGGACTTACCCCCAAATGTGCGAATGTCTCTGCTTACACACACACGCACATGCCCACACACACTCGCACACATGTAATCCCCCACACTGCAGCTGTCTGCGGCCTTATCGCTCATCAGCTGTGGCTGCGGCTGCGACGGCTACTGTTCCAACGGCTGTTGTTGATGGCATGCCCAAACCCCTTTGCAGCATACCGCCCTCCCCTACACCTCTCTAAAGCCATCTCCTCTCGCTTAGCCCTGCACTGCGGGTGATAAATAAAAACTGTCTGCGCCTATGTGGCTGCTACAGTTGCTTTCTTTTGGGCTGCTGTGTTTTATTTTATTTTAAATTTTTTCTTTTTTTTTTTTTTTTTTTTTTTTTTGGGGAAAATACTGACTTTTTGCCATGTAAGCTGACGACCCCCGCACCCTCTACCTGCCCCCCCCCCCCCCCCTTGACATTGGGGCACATGCCAAGCGACAAAGCCGAAAAATTCCATAGCCATGGTCGAAAAAATTCAATTTGATTGCTTTGTTCGCTTGTCTATTGGCCATTTAAGCAGCCAAAGCGCTGTCTGGTGGGCATCGAATCGGGGGGAACGAGTGGGAGAGGGGTCCTGCATTTGGCGTTAGCTGCAGCTTAACAAGTTCATTTTGGGCTGGCGCCTGTGGCTATGCAATGAATCCGACGCATAAATCAAATGCACTCAAAGGGAATGCGAGTCGAACAATTTAAACAAGCCCAAAAATAAAATACGACCTACAATTTTCAAAAAATGCAAAGCAAACTGGAATATCAAATGCAACCACATATTCAAATATTGGGCATACGCCAGCCAAAGCCTTGCACTCAAGAGTCTGCCAGATAGTTGGACATAGCTGCCATGTGCTGCATACCTTTGGGCGCAGCGCCACTTGCTACTTGGCTAATGATGTTGCCGCTGCCCGTGGCAACATCCAAAACAACATTCCAATCCGTTGCACACGTGAAGAACTTCATCAGTCGCCATTTGCTGCTAATTACTTTTTGTGGTCGGCATAACAAATCCCTGACGCCAAATGCCGAGCAAAATAAACGCAAAAAATATCATAGCCGGCAAGCAGGACTAGAAGTTACCTTGTATAATACTATATACTAATAAGAAAAAACATTTGCTTGATTTGACAACTTAATGAAAATTAAAAAATACAGAGCGAATATTACAAAATATATATTTAGATGGGCTGGAATTGGCAGTTGCAGTTGCAAATTATTTGTAGAAGACTTTCGAGACCTTTCAAATATATTGGCTAAAGCAATGATATCTAAGAACTTAGTAGACAAATTTTCCAAAACTAGATTCAGGGGAAGAGACACTAAATCGACTCGACTTCAGTTCAGTTTGCAATTAACCAAACCTTAAATCGGATCAGTTTCCCAAAAAACAGCTCAACTTCGGGTTCGACTGGAACTATTCTATTTATTTTTGTCAAAATTGATTTGCTTTGATATAAAAAACCTTTCAGGGAGATTCAACTACAAATTATTAGTTTAAGACCGAGCTAATGTGTTTTTTTATCCATCTTTGTACTGTAAAAAAAACCCAAATCGAATATCTAAAGGCAATTGGTTAGGAACCTTGGCTAGCAGCCCTGATAAATTTAATATATTTATAGCTCAAAATGCCATCAACATGCCCCACTTGGTGCCCACTTTACAGGGTATAAAACAAAACAGGAAATAACAAGAACAGGGCTGCACGCACATGTGACCAGGCAGGCAACTTCAGGTTTCAGATTCAGCTTCAGCTTCGAACTGTTTATGATTGATGGAGTTGGCAGCAGAGCGAGGGAAGGAGAGGGAGAGGTAGAGGGAGAGAGGGGGAGGCAGAGAGTTCAGAGAGAGAAAAGTGAAAAAGGAAAAAGAAGAAAACGCACAGATGGAAACGCCGGACAGCAGGCAAAACACGTAATTAAAATACCAGGCAGGCAAATGGACCAAAGCAAACAACGACGATTGTTGTTGTTCTTGTTGTTGCTCTTGTTGTTGTTGTTGTTGTTGCAGCCACATGTGTTGCCACAAATGGGCAGCCATAGCCATGCCCATTGCGGCAGCCGCATTCGCAGCTCAAACATATTGATTGATTTTTAATTACAAACATTTACCAATGCAGTTTACACAGAGGGTCAAATCCAATCGACTATCAGGGCAGGGCAGAGGGCGGTGGGGGAGGGGGTAGGGCGGCCACTTGCAGCGGCTGCTTCAATTTCAATTTCAATTATGCAAATACTTTTTTATTAAACGCATAAACAAATGCGTGGCAACTGCTGCAATGGAGAACGAGTTGCCAACAGGAGTCGCTTAATGGGCCTGCCGCCGAGCGGTCGAGGGTTTACTGGCGGGAGGGAAGGGGGGAGGGGGGAGGAGGGAGGGTGTTGGGGTGCATGGGGCGGTGGAGTGACGGCGCGTGTAATTGCCGACGTCGACGCATGCAATTAGCGTTTCAATAGGCAAATAGAGAAGAGCCAGAAAGAGAGTTAGCTGGAGGATTGAGAAGAGTGAGAGAGAGAGAGAGAGAGAGGGACGGGCTGCAGGACTGAAGGTGCAGCAGTTGGCAAAAAGTGAAAAGTTTTTGCCCCTTCCAAGCAACGAACTGACAGACCCGCCCGCCAGTCCAATATGCTGCAATCAATTGTTGCGACGCGTTCGACAATTGAAAATTGCCAAGCTGAAAAACGCTTTTCACTTTTCTTCTTTGCCTCTTTTTTTTTTTTTGTTCCGTAAGGACTGCTGCAAGAGCTGGTCGTCGCGTGCCATGCTCAATATTCAGTGTTCGACAATTTCAAGTTTTGCATTCACAATGCGTGCAAAACTCAGCAAAACCAAACTTGGCGCAGGAAAAGTTCTCAATTGAAATTTCCGTTGCATGCTTTTAGGCGGCGCACTAAATTTGTAGCCTTAAGTGGGCAAGCGTGGCATAAGCCTCGTACCTAGCCCTACTTTACAGGGTATTCACGCTGCGTGATGCTCTTTTGCCTAATATTTATGACTGTGCTGCACTTTGGTCCAGAACTAAATGTGATAAGGCACTTTAATTACAAATTATTTGCTTATTTTAAAGCATATTTTTAAAATTCAATATGGGCTTTATGAGTGCAAGGCAATATGCTTTAAATTGAAAATGACTTATTTAAGTTGCATACAAAATAATTACGAATTTTTACGTTGCGTTTTTCATTACAAAAAGCCGCGTTGATTGCTTTTCATTTATGCAAAGTAAATAATGAAAACAATATCAATTAAATTAGTTGTGAATAATTTAACTAAATAAATATTGGTAAAAACTGATATTTAAAGGTGTATGATATTTAAAAATGTATGTGAAAACAAAATATGTAATGGCTTGGCCTTCAAGATGTTCCAGAAATCCTTCTAATTAAATATGAACTCTAAAAGCTGCTTCTAAGTAAACTCGATAGATATATATAACATTTATATGAAAGAAGGCCTTCGTATGCCTTACGATTGGCTCTTGAGTTTGCTGGCAGAGTTCAAGGTATGACAGGATATGAAGCAAGAAACGTTCACAGGTAGGAAAAAAAAATAGTTCGTAAATGATTTAAAATTGAAATTAAAAAAGATTCCCCAATTGTGCATATATTCGCTGTATGCTGTAAAACTCTTAAATAATTTTTGTTTTGCCCTAGAGAAGGCCCTAGCTCCTAAATGCTTGAACTGTGCTTGTGCCAAAGGAGATGTGCGCTCGTTTATATAAATGTTGGCATATAATTTTCAATTTGTGATGCATTTGCCACGCCCCCTAACGGGCCGTGGCACTTGAGTGTAGTGCGCCGGCTTGGGGTAACAAATGGCAAGCAATTTAGCTGGCATTCGGGCGATTCGATGAAGCATTCGTTGAATCGATTTGCCTGTTATCCTGCCAGCCAGGCTGTCTGCCGTACACGTGATAATTGCTCGGCAGGACACAGCGACTTGGTCCTGGCAACTTATTGAATCTGTACAATTTGTTGGGCGTTTCTCCTGTTCGCCTCTTCGTTCTCATTGTCCTCATCGTCGTCATTTCAATTGTCTATGCAAAGCGCCTTGAATCACAAAATGACCAGCACCCAGCGGCCAGCGCCCAGCCCGTCAGGACGCACTCCCACCTAGACGACGCACTGCAAATCCCATTGGTTGGCTATTGTCTCTCGTCGCCTTTGTCATGTGGCCCCACCATTTGGGGGCCCGCACCAGTGTAGTCTGCCTTTTGCTGGTAGCCAGGATAAATTTCAATGAATTTGCAAGCGCAGCAGCCGCAGCCCGAGTCCTGGTCGAGTCCTGGCAACATTTCTTTGTTTATCTTTATACATTTACAATTAAAAGGGCTTCGCATTGTTGTCGCTGTCGTAATATTAATGAATCTGTGTGTATTTGTACAGGACACGCACCACGAAACCCGATTTCCCGACCCGACACACACTTGCCACGCCCACTCTCTGCAGATACACGTTAATTGATTGCAATTTGTATATGTAAATGCGCCTGTTTGTATGCAATGTTATTATTATTTTTTTTTTATGCTGGTTTTTATCTTTGGTTTGCAAATTGTGTGCAAATTTTGTGGTCACATGTGTTTGCTGATTTATTCACCCGCTGCCCGACGAGAGCCCGCAATTTGTTTATTTGCATATATTTTGCATACGCCGGCAATTGTCTCATTAAACGAAATCAATAAAATGGATAATTATCGTTAGCTGGCACTCACCCCCTCCTCTTTGCCCTGGAGCAAGTGCACGGCACCGGAACGCTGTATGCCGGGCAGAAACCACATGGGATGCGTTAGCAGCAATCTTTCCATCAATCCCAAATCACAGGGCGGCGAATTGTCGCTGGAATCACGGGAGCTCTCCTCGCTAGATGTTTCGCCCTCGGCCAAAATGCCGCCCTCCGAGCTGGAGACTAGAGATGTGCGTGACTGTAAAGGATGGAAATGACAGTAAGTGCAAGTGTTATCAAAAGCGGGCTTAGTTTAACTAAAAGTGAAAACATGTAACTTAATATGCGTACTTATTTGACATCTGGGCACACTCAACGATATATACTTTTGTTAATCTGCAGCTGACATGCCTGAAGATATGGACCAAGGCTTTCAAAAAACAGCTGCTGAGCCGTTTGCTGACATTTGGAAATAAAAAAAACCAGCATAGCTTTAACTTGAAGCATGGCTGTCATACAAAACCAGGGCTGCAATCCACTTACACTGGCAGCCACAAGGAGAACAGAGCTGTTAAGCAATGAGGGGGCTGCTTAACGCAATGAAATGTGCATATAAATACAAGCTACAGTATTCAAGTACCTTAAGCTGAACTTATGCCCTGGGCTGTCATACAACGCCAGGGCTGCAATGAGCTCTAACCTACAGCGCCGTATATCTTCACTTAAGATAACCTTACAGAGCAGTTCCTATAGTCTAGGCTACAATACAAAACCAGGGCTAACATTGCTTTGCCTGTCAAAAAGTTGAGTTTAGGGCAACGCCAGGGCTACAGCAGCCACGTTTTAGCTAAAGCAGAGCTAACAAGAGGTTAGCCAACAGCATAGAGTGCAAAGCCATGGCTGCAAGAGCTGTCTTTATGTGAAAACTATCCACATGGAGCTTACAAGGGGCTAGACAACAACATACTCGACCGCATTTAGCTGCGTTTTCGAGCACTACTCAAGCTGGCTGGCACGCCAAAACCAGGGCCAGGACATTCGCTTGTTCCGTGAACGATTGACATACGCAGTCTGCTTGACATATAGCTGATGGCCATATTTAGAGCTCCACTCTTGTAAGAGTACACCCAACTACACACACCCACACACACACACACATACACACACCGTACACCGGCGCTGTCAAATCTTGAGTGCAATCTCATGTCGTGCCATCAAAAATTGTTCGGGCACAACTTGAAAAGAGCCCGCGGCCGTCTGCTCAGGCAAAAGCATTCCGCCAAACATCCAACGCAGCATCCTGCGGCATTCTTACACAATTCTCCCAAAATGAAAACCGACAAATTTCTATAGCATTCGCGTAGGCGAATTTTAATTGAAAATTGCCGTGGGCGGTCTTTTGAAGTTGAGTTTTTATTCCGGGCAACGCTCATGTCGAGGCCTCTTACATTGCCATAGCACACTTTTGTGCGCCCCAGTCTGAAAATGCAGCCCGAGCCGGGCAGGCGAGCTGGGCTAGAGGGGCTTGAAGTGTGCACCCCAATTTCTGTGTGTGTGTGTCGAGCATTATGATGCCAGCGCTATGTTTGCCAACTGTAAGCGATGCCAAATTGATGCCAAGGCAACAGGGCAGCAGCTTATGCAAATGCAAATTTTGAGTACACAAAAACAAGTTCATGCCTACAAAGCGGAGAGTCCATGTCTATCTAACTCAATCAACTCGCTTTATACACTCACGCTTTGTGCGCGAGAAGAATATCATTTATATTTCGATAGATGTCCTAATAATATATAAACTAGAACCATCTTGGCTAGATCACATTTTGGCTAGGGATCAAATTTATATAAAATATTTAATTTAATTGAAGATTCACTAATTTCCCAGAATTAGGAACTACGAATTTCAGTCAACATATGATATATGTTATTTATTTAAGCAAAAAAATACTTGAAATTTCTAGAAGACTTCGATTCGACTTGAGATTAAATTGAATCTGAATGCAAGTCAGCCTGAATGCAATTGAAAAGTATGATAGCAAGCAACTCTATTAGTTTTCGGGCAGGGTATCTACACGTACGGCTACTTCAGATGTCGCATTAAAAAAAAGTCAAGTGGCCTTGGCGGCTTGCTCAAGCCAAGGTCTAGAGGCCTCAGCCCACGAATTCGTTACCGCTAACAACGTCACGGATAGGGTTGCCCTTTTTTATAAATACCTATATATACACAAATCTGTATATATATATTTGTTCCATCAGTTTGTGTTTGGGCCTTGTGAAATCTTGTAGCAGGGTCGCAAAAAGGTCGCGTCACTAATTGAGTTATTTCTGGCCGACTGTCAAATTAGGTTGGCCTGGCGCACACACACACACCTTGAGCATGTGCTTGTGTGTGTGTGTGAGTATACATATATATATATATATGTATCTGGATAGATGCGTATCATTGGTATCTGTGTGCAAATAGAAATTTGATTTACGCGCCAGCAGCGAGTTTTAATTTTTGATGTCATTTATTAAACGGGTTTTTTTGCAGCTTTTTTTTTTTGCTCTGTTGACCTTTTCGTGGCATTAATCATACGCAGCGTTGCCAAGAGTCGGAAATGAGATGAGAGCGAAACGAAGCGTAACAAGAATCTCAAGACAACGAAACGCATTGAAATGGAAATGGAAAATGGCAATGGAAATGCTGCAAAATGTTGCCTGTTTATTTGCCAAGCATTTAAATGCGAGACAGACAACATTATGGCAAAGGGGGGCAGGAAAAAGAAGAGAACAAAAAAATGGGCGGAATAAAAGGGAAAATTGCGCAAATCCTTGAAGAAATGTTTGGAAATAATTCAAAGAGCGCACACAGCAGGACACAGCAGGACGTCCCGCCAAGCGACGAGAATGTTGCAAAATTATGCTTAAATCAAAAATCACGACGAAAACCGACAAAATACAAAAAATAAAATAAAAAGGGAGCCCGCGCTGCGGTTGCGACGGGACAACCCTTACGGGGCTGCTCCCCCCCCACACCCCATCCAGACCTACAGGCGAAGGGCTTCAACATTGGAGCTGCTTGGTGAGGTAAATGCTGCGCATATTTTATGCTCCGCATTAAGTCTTAAGTATTGCTTATTAAGGAGACGAGTCCTTTTTTGTGTATATATATCTGTGTATGTATATGTATGCATGCACGTCTCCTGGCTGGCCAGGAAACTATTTACTACTAGGACTCCTCTTGCAGGCAGTCAGCAAATAATGCGTTAGTTATTAAGTTGGCCCAGGCTCTCATTTGTTTACAGATTTGCCACACACACACACACACACAAACACTCGCCTATATGTAGCTAAGAGCGCCTGCTGCTGGCAGCAACCCCTGGAATCCAAACAAAAAAAAAGGAATGCTAAAAAAAATAGCTCTCTAAGTAGCCCGACTGCATTTTCAAGTGCCACTGGGGGTTGCTGCCTGGTCGCATGTGTGCCAGCAAAATGTGTTTGATTTTGGACGAAAAAGGGGGCGGTTGGGGGTCTACGCGTAATGTTAAGCAAACAGTCGCGACTTTAAATTCGGGAGCTGCTTTTGGCGCTTCAAGCTCGTCTGCAACAGCGACTGCAACACAATGGCCAGCCAAGCGGCGCGGCCAGACAAACAGCTGGAGTTCGAGTTGGAGCTGGAGCTGGAGCTGAAGCTGGAGCAGCTGAAGCTGTGCAGCAGTGTGTATTTCCAAAGCAGACATTTCAGGGTCAGAAAGCAGCAGACAGAGACGCAGACCTCGTCGTCGTCGTCGTCGTCGTCGTCGTCGTTGTTGTTGTTGTTGTTGCTGCCGGCAGACAACGAAAGTAAGTTGACTTCCGTTGCCGGCGGCTGAAAATGAAAATCGCCATTGATGCTGCTGCAGCTGGCTCCGCAGTCAGCTCCAACTTAACCCCTCCCGCCACCCCATCCTGCCAGCCTGCCACCAAAACACAAGTCCTCCATCTGGCTGGCGCAGCTTTTGTTAAATATTGGGCTGCCTGCTAATATTTAGTTTTCCAATATTGGCAACAATTTCAACAAAACGAAATTCAATGCCAATATAAAAATTCCCAGCCATACGACAAATAATAATATCTCAACACTCTAGCCAGACTTGCTGCAATGCATTTACCTGTGCGGCGGGCAGGGAGGGGTGTGTGGACACGCTCTAATAAATTGCGCAACAAGAACACACGCACACAACATGGCGACCACACAAAAGTATGCAATGAAATATTTGCAATGCGACAAATGTCGAAAAAGCAAGCGCGAACGAAAAAGACGAACAAGAATTGAAATTGATAGCGTAGAGTGCACAGATAGACGACGATGGAGGAGCAGCTGCTGCGTCTGATTAAACTCAACCTAGTTGCCATTTTTGCTTGCCAGCAAATAATTAATTTATATAAGTGAACGTAATTAAACCTTGGTCTCCACTTTCATCATGTCTGGGAGGATAAGCTGATCCAAGTTTATCTAATTAAACTCTGGTTTCCATTTCGGCGTAGCTGAAATGATTAACTGAATTCAATTCTGAAGGGCAAATCATAAAATTATATAAGCCCATGTAATTAAATTTTGGTTTAGTGTTTCAGCAGGTCTTGAAGTAAGACAAGCAATATTCCGAATTCCATTTCCGATAGCAAATCACGAAGTTATGTAAGTCAATGGTATTACATTTTGGTTTAGTGTTTCAACAGTTCTTGGGGTAAAATAAATTATGCTCCAAATGGCATTCTCGATGGCAAATCAAAAAACTATATTAGTCAAGGTGTGGTTACGATTTGCAGCAAGCCCTGAAGCAAAAGAAATGATGTTCCGGAATCCATTTTCGACAGCAAATCATTAACTTATATAACTCAAGCCAATTAAACTTTCGTATCGGGATGCAGTAGGTCTTCGAGTAAAAGATATTCCCAATTGCATCTTCGACGGCAAATCATTAAAGTATATAAGCTAATATAATTACAACTTGGTTTCGATTTGCAGCAGGTCTTGAATTAGGAAAAATAACTTTCTTAATTTAATTGAAGTTTTGCTACTATAAGCAGCAATTCCAAAGGTTTTCTTATAAATTTCTCACAGCTTTCTTTCAAATAGTTAAAAAGCTTCAGGTTTAAGATTTTGGTGTAACTATCAAAAGTATTAAAAGTAGATACAGATATCAAGAGGCGTCTAGATACATTCGATATGTTTTATTATTAGGACTATGCATGTTTTTTGTATCAAACAGTTTAAATAGCATATTATATGAGATCAGTTCACATTTGCAGCCCACTGTGCATTGTGCTTTGTGCAGACGCTTGGCTAATAGTTTGACAAGAGGTGAGCGAGATAAGCACAAAAGCAGCGCACGTGAGTGTGTGTGCGAGTGTGTGTGTTCGTGTGTGTGCAGCCGCCAAATTGCACTCGAGACTGAATTATTGCCTGACGCAGCGCAGCGGCAACATACAACACACAACTAGCAACAACAACAACAACAGCAAATAGAACGTGCTGGGCGACACGGCAAGGGACATGACAGCAGCAGCAGTAGCAGAAGCTGCCGGCAGCCAGCGGGGGGTTGGGGGGAGCAGCTGAAGTGAGTGCCGAAATAAAAGATAAATAGCAGCCACGTAAAATGTTGTTGAATGTTTTAAAAAACCATAAAAACCACAGAGAATTACATTTAATGGCAGCAACAGCGGCGGCCAAAAACCGCAATGGCAACAACTGCGCCAAAAGCAGCAGCAACAACAACAACAACAACTCAGCAACATCAGCAGCATTTGAGCCTTGGGAACAGAGAGTGCAACATTTGCTAGCTGGGTGACATATGTGCTTGTGCCTGTGCCCGTTGCCTTTGCCATTGGGTCCTGTCTGCGTGTTTAGTTTTGTCGACGGATCAAAGCAGGCAGAAGGACTTCCAATGTCCTGTTCCATGTCTGACAGCACGTCTGTGTGTGTGTGTGTGTGTGTGTTAGAGAGCAGCCTAAATGCGATGCTGGCGCTGGCTAATTGAAGCGCGATGTTGACATGTTGTCGATTTGTTGGACAGCCGCACTATGAATGCATAATTAACGGCGTTTTAGTGAAGTCTGGCAACGCTGCGGTTTGCAGTTGGGCAACTGTTCAAAATGGGGGAAGCACATTAAAGCGAGCGTCTTTGTGAAGTTTGGCAACGCAGCTGCTTGAAATTTGCCAAATATGTAATATGTTTTCATATGGTTTTGTGAAAAGACAAAATACTCAAGCGTAGGCAGTTAGATCCGAATTTCAGGCATAAGAAATAGCATTATGCTGAAGTGTGGCAGCATTGCCATGTGAAGTTCGGCAACAGTGTAGAGTTTAGATGCAACTGTCGTTTTATATGTACTTAAGGAAGAGCAAATTATGTGAAATATAATATGGAAAGATAATAAAAAGAGCTGTCAAATGAAATATGGCAACGTCGCTACATGGCAACAGCTAGAATAGAAGCATATTGAAATTTGGCAACAGCGGATGCTGAAAAACTTTAACAAGAACGTCTAGAATTGAAATAGGCATGTAAAAGCACAAAAACTATTCGTAATTCGGCAATAAGAAGATTTATCCCTAAGCCAAAGTCAAATACAATCAACATTGAAGCCAAGTAATAAGCTGCACATAAAATCTATGGCCATAAAAGTGGCCAACGGCGAGACACAGACGACAAATGTTTTTGCAGCGACCGTCAAGTGTAAGGGTAGGTGCGAAAAGGACACAAGAAACCGGACATGGGCGACTCTCGACACAGGAAACTTGGCCGAGAGTGGCTGTCAAAAAGTCAGTGCCATTAGGCGCACCAAGGCTGAAGGCATCAAGGAGTCAAGGAATCAAGGAGTCGAGTAGTCTGCCACATGACACCCGGCCACAGCACATCGCATCAAATGGAGTGACAAACTTCCAGCTGGCCAGACGCGTGCATCGAATTGGGAGCCGGAGTTGTACCGAAAAACCAAATATGAAACGCTTTGCTTTGCTTCCCTTCTCTTCTCTGTTTCTTTTTTTTTTTTTTTTGGATGGGCCGCACTTCATTAGAGGCTGCTTTAAAGCTGCGTCAGAGCTGGCTGCAGTCCTGCCTTTGCCTGTCTGCTGCTGGCTTTCATATCCTGCGGCTGGCATCAGTAAACATGTTGGCTGGACAACAGGAAAAAAAGGTCAAAAAAAACCAGCGAGAGAAAGGAATGCCAGGAGTCACAGTCAAAGCCAGGACAACGACTGACATGACAAGCTCAACATAAAGCTGACCAAAAGGGGCGCCTTTTGTGGCAGGGGCGTGGCTGTAAGCCGCCTGACAAAGCGCCACTAATACCGCTGCAATTAGTACACGTGCACCTGGACATGGCCCGCAGCTGCAGATTAGACTCGAAACTTGTTTATAGACTTTGCCTGGAGGGGTTAGCTGGATGGGCAGGTTGGGGGCCATGGGCAACATGCCAGCAGCAGGGTTGAAGCATAATGAAAGTAATAAAGTTGAGCAGCCCTCCCCAGCAGCCTTCAAGTGCCACAGGCTGGCGATAAAAACTTTCCACAGGCAGACACAACGTGCAGCAGCAGCATCAGCAGCGGCGGCAGCGGCGGCAAGCGGCTCATGTGTTGCAAGTTGTTGTTGTTGTTGTTGCAGTGAAGCTGTCTGTGGTTATGGCAACGCGCAGCAGACAGTTTTATCGGCAACGCTTGTTGCTGTTGTCGTTGATGTTGTTGTTTTTATTGAATATTCATAAATGGCCGAAAAACGCAGAGCAAAATTGTTGGCTGGCTGCCGCTTGTGGCATGGTTAGAGCTGCCACAGCTGCTGCTGCTGCTGCTGCTGCTTCTCCTGTGTCCCAACTGGTCAACTGAAGCCCATTGAAATCAATATTTTATGCGGCAGCCGAGACAACGAAGATGTTTGTTCTTGGTCCTTTTCCTCCCTGTCTCTCTCTCTCTCCCTTTCTCTCTCTGTGTGTGTTGCCGTTTGCCAAATGCAACAGGAAATGCAACACAAATTAAAATGTGAACATGTGTCTGCCTTCGGTTTGTATTCAAAGCGGTCCAGACAGTCCACACGTTTGTGGTTGCCCAGCTCGACTACATGCATATATATTCAGTATATAGAAACCTAATAGCGTGTAAGTTCTCATTTGGTTTTTGACTTTGAACCTGGCCAGTGAGCACAGAGACAAAATTGACAGAGCTAAATTACTTGCAACATGCACTAGAGGGCAAATATATTGCCTACTTTGCAGCGTTTGAAGTTTGGCATCGCAGCAAATGCAGTCTGAGAAGTTTGACAACAAGGCCGCAACTTGATTTAAGACATTTTTAATATAAATTGCGTAATGTTTACTGTGCAGCGCCTGATACATGGCAACGTTCCGGTTCTATAGATACTGTATGAACTTTGACAATAGCTCTCAATAAGGAAAGTTAAAGTTTTGTATGTGTCGATCTCTTTTTAGTGGATGACAAGTCTAATTTATTTGCAAATTTGTCTGAACGACGGCCTTTTATTCTACGAAGTTTGCCTGCAAAGTCGCAACTATTTTTACCTATTTGTATTGCTTAGCTTACAGTGCATGAAGTTTGGCAACGTTACGCTTTAGGTACTGTATGAAGATTGGCAACAACACATCAAAGCACACATAAAATTGATCTATTTAGTACATGATATTTAACATTGACATTGACATTATGTTGGCTTTATAAAATAATATTAGGAATACAAAGTCTGACGACAATGCTCAAAACTGTTTAAGTAGCTAAAGAAGTTTGCAATAACACTTTGGCTTCAATATGCTTGCAATTAAGCATGTTTGTTAACATTGGGAAGTGTGCGAAGGTTGGCAGCTATGCAATCTGGAAAGCAGCGCCTAAACCTATGCCAGCAGATTTACCAGCTGTTTAAGTAGTTGCTTTCTGCAGTCTGGCAACCTTGCAACGTGCGAGTAGTTGCAGAAGTTTGGCAACAACGCCCTCAGCTTCAATATGCTTGCAATCTAACGCATTATTAAGCAATTATAGACAGCATGCAGCTGCATGCTTAACGCATGAGCAAGCTCTGGATTGTGGAAGGTGGAACGCTTCGGTTCGGTCTGGTCTGGGTGTGGGCGGGGCTGGCATATCAAATTAACTAGTAAATTGACTTGTCAAAAAGAGTTTTGTGTAGAGCGTAGAGTGCTTCATTATTCATATTAGGCGGCGCCTTGGTTGTAATTTCCTGTCAGGCATTAGAAAAGAGGCGTCGCTTTTAATGATGACGATGATGATGATGCTGCTGTTGTTGATGGTAAAAGGATTCGCAGGATTATTAATGAAAAACAGCACACAGCACGCACGAATGCATGTAAATAATGAAGCCATAATGGGGTAAGGGTATTCGAGACGGAGCATCGGACGGAGGTGTTGGGTCTCAAACATGTCAAAGGGAATCACGTGAGACCAGCGAACGTGTATTGTAATTTTTATTTCTCTCGAAATGGGCATCATTTGATGCACAGTTTATGGCAGGACCAACGGCAACAGCAGCAGCATTATGATTATTATGGCTGGCATGGCAACACGTAGCAAATTATGAATGAATGAGTGCCACATACAACAGGACAAAAGGACAAAAGCACGAATGGAGTGGCAACTGGCGCTGGCGCTGCTGATGGCCCATTGGCAGCTTGCGTAATTGCCACTTACTGTGGCACAGACTGACGGCCACCACAAAGGCTGCCTACTGGGCCGGGGAAAGCCCATGTGAATAGTGCGACAAATACAAAACTCAACTCAACTCAACTCATCAATATGCTCAACAGTTGCCCACACACAATTGCCCCACTCTCTTGCGCCCTCTCTGTGGCACAATCGCAAAGTGATTTCCAATCATATAAAACCAAAGCTGGGCACTGGCACTGTAAGGCTTAGCATGCTAGAAAAGCAATTCTTTAGTTTCAAGAATGCATAGCAAATTATATATAATTTGTAAAGTAAAGTCCATTTGTATACTCTGCAATCACAACGAGAGCTTGGTGCTGGGCTTGGGGCATCTCTTAGACGGGCACACTTCCGATTAAAGCATTCCTATTTGCAGTATATCCAGATTTCTATTTTATCCAAAAAAAAAACATAGAAGAAGACATTTGCGACCCCATAGATATATATTCTTGATCAGTATCAATAGTCAAGCTGATATACATATATATTCCAACTTCTTAGCTTGCAAGCTATCTATTTATCTTACTTTGACCAGATCTGTCAGCTTTGCCCTGCACCTTAACATCGGACGACTATAATATGTATATAGCTCTCTTGTAATAAAAATTTTGAGCATGGAGCTCTAATATGGGATTTGATTAACTAAACTTTCTATATGTAAGAAAAAATCCCATCAATATCGGACATAGCTCTCTAGGGAGAGCTATTCCAAAACGAATTTGTTTTTTTTTTTAGAAAATCTTTAAGGTATCCAAATCAAACTTGATATTTATAGAATTTCTGAAACTCCTCAAAAGATCTGACTACTATATGATATAGCTCTCTGGGAAGAATCGCTCAAACATAAGTTTTTGTAGTTATTTGGTTTTCAATATATCTTAAGCAAGCTTTGCATTCATTTTCGAGAGCCTTTCATATTGGGCTGTTTTATTTTACGGCAAGTATGGACGCATTCGGTCGGATATCAGGTTTGCAGCAACTTTGGGCAATATATGTCTTTTCCAGTTAAACGTGATAATTTGGCTCTCGACTCACCTGACTGAGCTCATCTCTCGAGCGGCGCGTGCATTTGGGCAGCAGAGCCTGTGTGTCGTCCTCGAAGGCGCCGCCATGTGCCAGGTCGACAACATCTTCGGCGTCCGGTTCCAGGCTGCTGCTGCGTCGACAGTCGCCGTGTTTGGCATCCACTTGGCTGCTGGGCGTCATGTTATTGTTGTTGTTGTTGTTGTTGTTCTGGCTGACATTTGATTGGCCATTCAATTTGTTGTTGTTGTTGCTGTTGTTCGATTGTTGCTGAGATTTTTGTGACTGTTGCGCATTGTTGCCGCTGCCATTGTTGTTCTTGCTGTTGTTGTTGTTGTTGCTCTTGACTGCACTCACAACAGCCTCCGTTTTCTCTGCTTGGGGCGTGGCAGCGCCAACTACAGCGCCAGCAGCAGCAGCAGCAGCAGCAGGCGTCAGCTGTTCACTTGTTCTGCAAAAAGATAAATAGAAAAGTGGGTAAGGAAATTGGTAACTGCTTTAAATACATATTTTTTGGGCGCACACTTCATTTGGTCCTCGCAGCCGACACTCGTTCCGTGCCATTTGTCAACGCTTGCCGTCTCGAGGCTCAGCTGTCAAAAGGTTAATTTGCGACACATTTTTTTTCGGTCCTCCTTCTATTTTTATTTTCTTTATTTACTTGCTGTGTGCCGCCAAAGTGTCTGGCAGGATGCGTGCCACAAACTGACGCCCAAAAAGCTGGCAATTTTACGCCATTTTAACAATATTTCTAGACGCTGCCAAGGGCCGGCAAGGGGCCGCAAAATGTTATTAATGAATTTGCCACAAGAATGCCGCTAAAGAAAGAAAATAATGTGGAAAGAGGAACAAAAAAAAAATAAACGAATGGCAAGTGAAACTTTGGCCTGGCATGTGCTTCCGTTTCCGTTTGCGGGACGCCCCGCTTCAAGGACGCGCCCAATGACGCAGCCAAAGGGACGACTAGACGCAGGATGTCTTCGCCGGGTGAGAGTCACAGCTGGCAAGAAAAGTGCCGAGCCATACTTGTGCCAAGACATTTTTGCGCCATATGACAAGTTGTCAAACATTCTGACATAATCATGTCAAATTAACACAAACAAGCACCAACACGAACAACAACAACAACAACAACATCGAGAACAACAAGAACACGCAACGGATAATAAAACACTTAGAGGAATTAGTCAGGTTGTCGAAGTGAATGTATGCAGGCCCAAGGACACAACAGAACAAAACCAAAAAAAACATACTAGCAAAGTATGCACGAAATTTAAATACTCTTATTTATAAGAGTATGCAACTAAAGAGCGCGTGGAGCTAGGCTTTGCGAATGATCACCTGTATATAATATAAATTTATGTTATTTTTGATTCCATATATTTTTGAAACATTTATTGTATTGGATTAAAAATAGAAAACAAATTTATATATATATGCTAGCAAGCGTTACTCGGCCTTCCTCGGCCACTTTTGGCAATCATTTTTCACCCAAGATAATATTATATTAATACAATTTCAAACAAAACTAAGTTAAAAACTAATCGGATCATATCTTGCGATCTAGAGTGCCGAATTTACAGGGAAATATCTTTAGAAATGAGCTTGAGCCGCATCTGATCGCAAGCCAAGTTAGAAAACCCTTTTCCACCAATTTTTCACACTTGCAAGTGGAAACCCAATTCAAAACCCCTTCATGGCGTGAAATGGTACTTCACAAGTCAAACAGTCAGTCAACTTTATATAAATATATATAGATCTATGTTAATATAGCAAGCTGATTCCAAATAGAAGGGAAGAATTTAAAATAGAGTGCATCCGAGTTAACTTAAGAAAGGCAAACGATTTTTTATAGAGCAATTCAGCATTTCAGTCGATCTTAATAAAGCCTAGACTCAGATGTACGCTATAAAAACATATCTAATTTTAAGTTTTCCTAATACCCTAAAGAAGGGTATACAAAAAAAAAAAAAACCAAAAAACCCATAAGATACAACATCAGAAACTGAAGCAGGCATAAATTGCGAGGCAGTTTTGAAAGCCAAATAAGTATTTTTGCTCAAATAAAATTGGATTCGAGTGAAGAATTACAATGCAAATGGGGATTTATGTATGGGGATTTATGTATCTATGTAGTTGACGTACTAGTAAAAAAGTATGTGCCGAATAAAAAGGGCTTTAATTGGATAATCGATGGTAAATGGCAATAAATTATTTGTAGTTATGTATGTGTGCTATACATATATAAGTACTATGTATTTTTTATATATTTTTTGTTTAGCAGCCACGCAGATCGTGGCTCGCATATAGACAAACAGGCTGCATCGGAAAGGGCAAGCCAATAAACAAACATGTGATTACAGGGTATACAAAGTTGAAGAATATTGCGTGGCAACTGTTTGCCAAGAGCGGAGATTACCTTATGGCGCCGCATGTAAATTGCCAACGCATGGCAATTAAGATAAAATGTGGCAAATGTGCGAGTGGTTGAAGGTGTGCGCGAATCGAGGCAACTTCCGTAGAGCTGGGACTAGGGCAATTGGGGCCAGGGCCTGGGTCAAGTTAGCCCAGCGACAAGCGAATAGAATGCAAGCAGATTATATGGCTGTATGGTCTTCAGGATAAGATGGATGGTATAGAGAACAAGTGCCTCGAGAGTCTAGACATTTGGGCACTGTGCAAATGATAAATGAGAGAGCCAGATGAAGCCAGATGGGAATTAATATAAACACGAGATTCAATGTTAAATGCTGAGCAGGTTCTGTATACAGACGAAAAATGATATAACACATGCCTCAAGTATATATACTATATATATTCCTGATCAGATTTCAAATTGAAAATTTCTGGCGTTATAGCTCTGATTTCTGGTATGTGCACTTTATTTTGTGTGTGCAGCTAGACGAGCACTTCCGCATATAACTTGGCACAGGGTAGCTGCCAGTCGTGCCATTTTCTCACTCTTATTGGTTAATACATAGTTATGGCACATGCACAAGTTGACGCGTGTTATGGCTTAAATGGCATCTCCGGGATTTGCCGAGCAGACCTCGAAACTCTCGGCACATGCGGCATGCCAATCAGACTTGCTGCAAACAAAAAAAAGTCGTGTGGCAAAAAACTTTTTTCTATGCCATGAATATTTGCTGGCCAAAAAACGAAGAGAACACCAAAATAGTGGAGGTTGGTCGCAAATCAAAGCCCAAAAGCACAACAGCAAAAACAAATATGGACACAATATGTGCGGGAGCAGGGCTGATCTGAGAGTTTTTAGAGAAGTTATGCGGGTCTGCCAGAGGGGCAACAACAATGCCTCGATTGGGGGATTGGGGGTATTGCGGGTTCTATGTAAATTAGTTGTGACAGCTTTCAAAAAGTTCAACATAGTTGTCAATAGCCAGGCTGGGACGCTGCAAAAAGGTGTAGCAGGGCCCGTGGAACGTGGCAGCTCGAGTGCCGCACTCTAATCCATAGAGTACCCTTGCATTGACAGGACGCCTCCTGCAAATCCTGCCGCTCCTGCAGCGCCTGCTGTCGAGCGAGCTTTGACAGAATGCGAGCACACAAATGTTCAAAGTTCATAAACAACACACTCCACGCATATATATATATATATATATATATATATACATATATGCATATGTATACATATACTTATGTACAAGCTCGTTGCATTTTTGAGCTATGCCTGGGCGAGCTGTGTGGCCGGGTGGTGGGGGGTACATTGGAGTCTGGGCGCCCGTCTGTGCCTGTGGGGCATGCACAAGCCGTAGTCGTTTTTGATATGGTAATGTGGCAATGGCAATGCGTGTATGGAATGTGCCATTATTAGATTTCGGGCTTAGTGTGGCAACAGCCTCTCACTAGAAGGGTTAACACAACCAGAAGAAGAAGAAGCAGAAGAAGAAGGGATGTGTCGCCCAACAGCTGCTGCCTCGAGAGTGCTATAAAGTAGAAATACTAATTAAGTTGTGTATTATGCATGTGCAGCAAGACGAAGGAGCCAGCCAGCAGGTCGCAGCAAAGAGTTGACAGCCGGAGAGGCAGGGCGGCATGTGGGCGTGGCAAGTGTGTGTATGTGTGCCTGTGTGTAGTTATTTAAAAGGGCCTCTGCTTGTGGTTGGCAGTGCTCAAGTTGAGTGAGCATTTGACATCGTTTAGTTCAAGCGCGTCGAGTGTATCGGAAACAATGCAGTGCGTTGGCAGCAAAGTGCTCGAGGCCCGAGCGAGAGCGGAAGAGAGAGGCAGACAGGTCAAAGGATACAGGCTGGAGTGCAGGACCTGGCTGGGAAATAAACCACAGCGCAGACTGATTTAAAAGATAGCAAGCTATAAAACTGAGCCAAGGAACTGTGCAACTGAGTGCTAGGAAGTTGTCTAAGGGCGACAAATCAAAAGGACTCACTAATGAGCTACAGGTAAGGCACTAGGCTTATAAAATGAAATGGAAGGAAGACAGGAAATAAGTAGAACTTGCTAAGGACATTGATGTCTAGATCAACAGACTAACCAGCTCTCCATTGAGGGCAATGGGAACCAGCTCAACCTTCGCAAGATATTTTGTGGACTAGGACCGCGTCATCAAAGTCAAATAATGAGTGTATTTGCGAAGGCACAAGAGGCACAGCATAAACTAAAGCTCACCTTGGAATATAACAAGTTTCCCAATGGAGTAATAGGAAAGGGACCAAAAGAGGTCCACACACTAGCCAAGTAGCTCAATAGGGCATGAAGTACAACGTCGAATAAGTTAATTGGGCTTTAAGAAGGAACTAAATTCATTTTTAAGAGTCTAGACCGGAAGATTCTAGGTTGCAGTGTGTAGAGAGTAGAAAGGCTTTTAGACTTTAGCTAAATGAACCTCAATAAAAATGAAAAGAAGTTGAAATAAGTAAAAAGTTTCAGAAACCAAAAATGTTACAAAATAGTGATAGTAAACCTATATAAAATACTTATAAATAGATGGAATCATAGACAAAGTAAAATATCTAAAATATTTACTAAAAAGTGGAGAACCGCACTAGACGAGACTTCGTGAGGGTTGTTCTTATATAATGAAACAGAGATTAGAGCGAGGCAATTATTAAAAAAGGTAGAGCTCAGGCGAGGTTGAATTTGATTTATTAAAAACATAATTCACTGAAAGTGTTCTCGCAGGAATTAGACAAAGCAGTTTCCCAAAGGGAAAACTTTTAATGCATTTTGTTTTCAGTAAATAAACAAATTAGAATTAAAAATGGCGACGACTCACCGACTAGCAGATACCTTATAAAGTTTAATAAAATTAAAAGAAAATATCTTTGGCAATTTGACAGATTCCTTTGAACAGCCGCCGGTCATTGGACTCACCTCGCCTTGCCGTGCACCTTGAACTGCGCCACCTCGGCATAACGCCGGCCCAGCGGCGCCTCCTGGGGACTGAGCAGAGCATCACAGTGTGCGGGCACACTGTTGGCCCTTTGGTCCATGGGCAGCCCGATGCCCTTGAGCAGCTGTGCAGCAGTTGGCAGATCGTTGAGACACTTCAGTTGCTCCTCATCCGAGCGATTGGCAAAGTTCTGCAGCTGCTCACGCAGCGAATAGTCCACCGAGCTGCAGCAGGATGTCGACTCCGATGTGCTGGAGCAGCTGGGCGAGTGCATGGTAGCCAGATCTTCGCCAGCATTGCCATTCTGTAGATCCTGATAGGCGGCATGTGCATCCTCAGAGCTGCTGGAGCTGCTGCTGCTGCTGCTGGTGCTCGACTGATTGCTCTGGCTAGTGTTGGTCGAGACGCAGCTATCCATGCTGGCTATCGAATTGCGATTGCCGTTCTCTGGCTCCGGCTCTGTCTGCTGCTGCTGCTGCTGCTGCTGCTGCTGCTGCTGCTGCTGCTCCTGCTGCTGTGACACGACGGTGTCCAGCATGTCGTCCACCTGCTGTGGCACTATAATTAACGAGGTGCGCTTACGCAGCGTCTCGTCCTTGGCATTCATGTTCTGTTTGAGCGTCTTGTCCGACTTGGTGTACACAATGACCTCCACTTTGGAGGTGTCCTCCATGGCACTGCTGGTCAACCCTGTGCTCGTTAGCTCCTGCGACATGCTGTAAAGTTATCATGATTGGTATGCGGGACAATACTTTTATGATGCTACCAAAAATAAGACTAACAGCAACAACAACAACTTGCAACTTGCTGCTTGCCACTTGCAACTCAATTGACGGAACTGACGCGCAACACTCAGCACTCGAGGCATGTGTCAATCAGTTTTATTGAATTCGATATTTAATACTCGCAGTAACGTGTCGGTAACATTTGTCCCACTCCCAGCATTTACGCCCCCCACCGCCCCCTGCGGTCGGTTGGGATCGGTTGGGATCCGAGTGTGTGGGCTGTGTGCCGGGTTTAGGTATCGCATATCGCATATCCGACCACTCGCAGCACTCAAAGCATGAATTTTAATTTAACGAGCATGTTGAGGCTTTCAAAATGTTATTACTAATAAAAACGGCAAGCCGAAACAATGTTGGGCCGGGGCTCTGTCGCACCGTATTATGTGACGCACCATGCCACACGCTTTTATAGATTCCCAGCCCGGCGCGGCAACACCTGCCAACTGCCCGCCCCAAGTCGAATGCCTGTCAAGCACTCGTCCATCGGGCGGTTGGATTTAAGGGGGTTTCCAACTGGCTCTCCCCCTCTCTCCCTCTCTTTCTCTCTGTCTCTCTGTTGGCATTGGCGGGGCTTAACAACTTTGTCAGGCAGTTTGTCAGGCACTTAAGTTCATTGCAAAGAGCTTACATTTTAATAAACCCAACTTTTGTGTGCATCACATTAGAAACTCAGATCTTTTTAACTTTAACGCATATATATTTATTTTCTTATAAAATCATATCAATGAAAAGCTTTGATCCGCATTTCCCACACACGAACGTTGCATTTTTACAAAAATGTTCAGTTCGTTAAGCAAACAAATTCCACGAATTTTCCACGCTTACGTGTGGAATTTCCTGGGAAATGCTTTGAAAGTATTTGAACAAATACTGCAAACTTTTAAAGTGAGCTTCGGTGCTTGTCAATATATATTCTAGTTTGAAGCTAACAAGCACTTTAGCATGTTCATGTCAAAATTTAACAGGCAGTACATTTAAATGCTAAACTTTGTCGAAACAATTTGCTGTCATTTGGATTTCAAATATTATGAGTGATAAGCAGAGGATATGTTATTTAACTGCTTGTCAAATTATTCCAAGCTGGAGGCTATGTGACAAATAAATCGTTTTAGATAAAGCTTAACAAGAAACTTCTTACTTTTATAATATAATATACCAAAAGCTTTAAGACTCAGATTGTAATGCTTGAATAAGCATTTTTGGACGTTAAGTACTGGAAACATTTGTAAGGGCATTTCAAATTCGTTGTGTGGCAATTTAATATGATTGTTTTCTTTATATTTTATGTTCGGCTTTACGAACTTTTAACAATAATTTTGCTTGTATGTGTGTGAGGTATCCATTTCATTTTCTTGAAAATTTATACAAAAATATATGAAAAAATGTTTCATTTTTATTTATTTACGTTTTTGTTGCCTCTTCTTTTTTTTTTATAGGCATGGACATCATTTGAATCACCCAAAAGGAAGTCCACTCGGTCGAGTTAGGCATGTGTCAGCACTCAGAGTTTGCCCTACTTATAATTCCACAAACACACACGCACACACACGCACACACACGCACACACTCGCACACACACTCGCGCACAACAACAATTTCTAGTGATAAGCAATTATAAACATTTGCTACTGTTTTTTTTTTTTGTTCCATCTCTCATCTCTGCTTCTTGCCATGTTTTGACATCAAAAGAAATTGAAAAGAAACCCCAGCAAAAAGAAAAAAATAAATAAAATATGATGGAGCGCTGGGTCGAGTCGCGTCATCTCTAAGGCCAAGACCGAAGTGGGTTTCATTTTGCGTCGTTATGCTTCACTGAATTTTTAATTTATTTATACGACACACACACACACACACACACACACACACACACACACACCACACACACACACATATGTTTCGTCACGAGCTGTCCAAATGCTGCTCGTAGATTTTTTTGCGGCCTTGCTTCCGCTTATCGTTAAGGCCCATTCATAAGCAATAAATCGAAATGCATACTCGTAATTGTGAATAAATGCGAATAGCATTCGAATAATATTCACTGGCAAAACGAGTTCGTTTCCTACTATATTCCAATACGCTGTGCAATTGGATCAGAGTTGGATATACATACATATATGTATAATAATTGTCTATAAAAGGGAACAACAAATTCCATCTTTTGCATTCAGATTTTCGTTTGCTTTAAGTCTCCTCTCGCACAGAGCATTATTTATATTGTTGCTTACTTTTAATCCAATATAATTATGATAAACATAACATTGTTATCATGGAATTCTATGTTTTCCTTTAGACTATGTTTTGATAAGGAATTTTTGCAGCTGTTTTGCCCATATTTATGATTCTATGTTTTATATGTTTCAAGATTTTTTTGCATGACCAAAAGAAATAATATCTATTATTTTCTATGCCTTGGCTAAAAATATGCTATGTTTTTCCTGATTCTATGTTTTATATGTTCCAAGATGTCCCATATTTTAACTAAACTGTTTACTAAACCATTTAATTTACTTTCTATGTTTCTCTGTGTTATAGCATAAAATATTCTATGTTTTTTTCCTGGTTCTATGTTTTGTATGTTTCAAGATTGCCAAGCTTCTATAAAACTTTCTTTCTTTACTTTCTATGTTATTCTATGTTCTACTTGCAAATAGTCTATGTTTTTCCCGGTTCTATGTCTTATATGTTCCAAGATATAAATCAATTGCATTTTAGGTTGAAGCTGCTGAAAGTGATTTCGTGCATATACTCTAGATGTGGGCCAGTGCATTCTGTGATTTTCTTTGTCTATGTTTTAGACACATTTTGATACATTTTTTGATACATTTTGTGCATATTTATTTTTGTAGAGCAAACATTTTTCGCGTCGTTCTATGTTTTGGTTTTTAGTTTTCGACTTATTTATTCTATGCTTTCTTTATTTTTTCAATGTTTATTTCTATGTTTTAACGAAACTTTTTGCTTATTATAAAGTGTTTTCTTTTCTAGAGATTTGCTTTTTTAAATTCATTTCATTTCATTGTGTTCTATGTTTTTGTGTTGTTTCATTCGATGTTTTCTTTTTTGTTGTTGCCTTTGCGCTGCTTATTTGACATTTCACAGGCATTATTCATTTTAAGGTCAGTTCTCGATTTTGTGATTCAATCGGCTAAATGCATGCGATGTTTTGGTTCTTCCCACACGCCCACTCCCCCTCTGCCTATCCCACTCCCACTCTCTTCCCGCACGTGCTCAGTTTTCATTCCTTATCATTTTGCAGTTTCGTAACTTTCACGACTTTTCAGTGTGTTTGTTGTTTGTTGTTGTTCTTTGTCGTGCACTGGCAATTTATCAGTTGCCTGTTACGGGTTCGCAGAGTCGCAGCAGGGTGGGGCTGGGTGTGTTGTGGGGGGAGGGGGTTGGTGGTAAATTGAGACGCGACATGAAAACATCGCGAGCATTTCGCAATTAATGTCGCATTTTTGTTGTAACTTGAATCGTAACCACAACAACAACAACAACAACAACAGCAATAGGAATAGGAATAGCAACAACAACGGGAATAACAACAACGAATGCCAATTACAACAATTCCAAATCCAATTACAATTGCAATTTGTAATCAAATGCAATGTTCGTGCCCCGATATATGCAGTATACATTACACATACTACTTATGTATATTATCGTGTGTGTGTGTGTGTGTGTGTGTGTTTGTGTGCATCTATGCGGAGGTGTGTTTTAGACATTTCATTCGAATCGATTTCGAAACATTCATTCGCATTCACAACATGATTCATTTCGCCGCTCGCCCTGTTCGATTCGATTCGTGGAACAGAATTCCGCATAAATATTATTTTCATTTTCTGTTCTCTTTTTTTTTCAGCCCAGTTGGCAGTTCGGCATCAAACATCGCCTAGCTCTTCTTCCAATAACTGCACGCCGTGACAGCTTGTAATACCCTGTAAGCCAACGTGAGGCGGCAAATGGGTAGCATAAAGTTTGAAAAGGCATGTGAAAAACAATAAGGTATCGATACTTCCTATATCTTATAACATGTAGAAGGTATGCGATATAATACGATACACGATATGAGACGATATACGATATACGATATAGACAACTCTGAGAGCTAACTATATCATATATGTTATGTAGGTGCTTACGTAGGCCTGATCCATTGAAAGACTTTGGAAAAACTGTTTTGTCTCTCACGATTTCTTGCCCAAACTTAACATTGCTATTATTATATTTATATATATTATGCCCATTGGCATTAACTCAGATACTATTGAGCATGTGCGTATATATACAATACCCACTGTCTAGCATTCCCAATTTCCACCAGCTGGACATTCCCTCTAGTTATTCCGGAATGTTATTCAAGGGTATCTGCCAGTCGAGTAGTGTCAGCTTTCCTTTTGCTAAACTGACAGCCGTGCGTAGACATACGGCACTCAATGTATATCGCTCATACGCACTGTAAGAATATAGTATATAAAAGTCCGAAGAGTTGAGATTTCTGTTTGCCGGCACGCCTGATTATTATGCAAAGTGTGAAACGCAATTGTCAACAAATTGTCAACCAAACTTGGGCTAGTTAAGCACAATTTCTACAATCGACGAGGAGTAGAGTTGTCTCTGATGGGGGCGGGGTTGCAACAAGATGGGGAGAGGGGGGGGGGGGTGCAAATCGCGTATACGTATTTCATTTGAGGCTAGTTTGCATTTCGCTTATGATACCCATTTGAGGGGCAGCAGCTCCGCAGTAGTTGCCCCAAGTTGTTGTTGTTGTCGTTGTCGTTGTTGTTTTTGTTGTTGTTGTCGGATAGTGTTCGATTTCAAGGCCAAGTGGGCAGAAGTGGGCAATACTGCGGTCGATGTTTGCATATTTGGATTGTTAAATGGGAATGCCGACAATTGCCGCACACTTATGGCAGCATAGTCAGAGTGAGCCCCAATTGGGGAGCCTAATGGGCGCCATAAATTGGCTCAATTAACTGATCCGTTGTGAATAATTATTGTTTTATATTTAACTTTTTATTGTGCATGCCCTGTACGCAACTGGCAGAAGTAGGCCAATATCTAGAAACCGAATAACACAAGTCTATATACATAATTGATCTGCATTGAGAATAAGCTCTATTGAAAATGGGTTTAAGAGGGATTATGTATGTATATATATATATATTCTTGATCAGCATCAATAGCCGAGTCGATATAGACATATCCGTATGTTGAACGCAACGATCTTAGTATCGATAAGAGCTAGAGACTTGAAAGGTTCTCCCAGCGAGGTTAGACTTTGTTTTATCGATAACAGATAATCGATAACTTGCCCCGTTTCAAAGCGAAACGATAAGAATCAATATCGAAATCCTATTTTCTGAAATTTGACATTTGGCTTCTGGAAAAGTATGGTATATTCCACTTTAAGGTTATCAACAATAATTTGCATAAAAATTACAAGATTTCAACTTTTCGAGCACAGATTACTTGGGATTGGATTCATCCAACCATATTGAACGGGTGACAATTTTGGGTAGATGGCAAATTTTAGCCCGTAATATTTTCAGTAGAACGGGCAGTTATCGAAAGAACGGGTATAAAACAAGTAGCTAAGCGCATGTAAGGGAAGCAAAGCGATCAGTTGGAACGAACCTTAACGAACGAACCATTGTAGAGGGTATTATCACATTGTCATTAAACATGCAACGCATAGAAGGAGGGCAGAAGGTCGGTCTCCTTCCATCTCTTGTGATATAGACAACAACTTTGGTAAAAGGCACTTTGTATAATAAGCAACAAGTTGAATGGTTAAACTCTTGAGTTACAGGGTATCTGTTAGTCACAATGCATCTGCATCCTAAGTTTGAGCATGAAGTTGGCTGCACATAAGTGATGCGTTCTATGCGAAGAGACAGACATATATTCAAATGGCTGCTGTTCATGAATGCATTTATTCATGTGATTGTGAATCATGAGCACTGTGAGTGCTGACTTTTGTACACTTTGAGGCTGATCTGTGAGTGCATTCGGCGCAGCTGTGATGAATCGAAGCACTCGCAATCGCATTTACACATCTATGAATGTGATTCATATGCGTATGAATGATTAATGAATGATTATCGCTTCAATTTACACAAATGTATGCACATATTCACAAGGCACACACACACACTCACACACAGATACACACGCTGGGGGATATTCCCCATTGACTGTTTGCCCCTCGCCACCCCTTCCCCCTTTGGTGGAGCTTAAGCGCCGCATAAGTGGAATGCAATAAACTTTCGAGTTTCGCTTAGTCGAAAGAGCCAAAGTTATGCGCTCGAAGCTTGCGCTACAAAATATTTTCACATTTTCCATTTTCCGTTTTCCGTTTTCCATTTTCACATTTTCTTTTCTTATTTTTACTTTTTGCTGCTTCTAAATGGTAAATGGGGTGTATTGGTTTTGGGTTTTCTTTTGAGTTTTAGAAGTTTTAGAGTCACAGCGTGTCAGCCACAGTTTGAGATTCTCTTTAAAAATGTCACAAATTAGACTCACAAAATTTGATTGTTTAATGATTAATTGATTAATTTTACGACTCAATCTAAAGTACTTCAGACTCAACTCGAAATATAAACAGTTTCAGAGCCACAGCACACACATGTACAGTTACAGTTTTAGAGTCACTAAATAAAGTTTCATTGTTACCTTTTAGGACGCAGTCCAAAAAAGATGAGTTCTTGTCTAAATGACAACAGTTTCAGAGCCATAGACACAGATCTAGAGTTAATTAGTTGAATTTCGTTTCTAAATGGGAACAATTTTAGACTCTATGTAACTGTCACTGGTTGAAAACAGTTTGGGAGTCACAGGGTTAAAGCTACAGCTAGAGTTAGAGACTAACATGTATAGTAACATGTTGATTCTGTTGATTTTAAGACTCAGTCCAAAGTAGTTGAGCTTTGAGTCTAAATGGAATCAGTTTTAGAGTCACAGTGTTTCACAGTTTGAGACGCACTGGTCTAGAATCACTAAATTGCAATTGTTTAATCAATAATGGAATCCCTTTCACAATTAGCACAAGGTGGCCAAGGAGCCTCCATTCTCACCAAACGGAAACAGTTTTAGAGTCACAGACATAAAGTGACAGTTTGAGACTCAGATTGCTTAAGTCACAGTTGACGAGTCACGAAATTAAGATTCTTAAATTGCTGATGATGCGCCTTAAAACCTAATTATTGAGTCTCTCGAGTCTAAATGGGGCACAGTTTTAGAGTCACAGGGCTATCGGCACAGTTTTAGAGTCGCCGAGAGATTGAATTACTGAGGACTCCCTTGAAACATTCAGAAGGTAATTTTTACTAAACGATTTTAGCCCTGTCTCGGACAACAGAGTATCGCACAGTCGGGCACACCCCAAGGCTAAGATATTTTTTGTTTGTACAACATTTTTTTTTTTTACGCATTTTAAAAATCATTTTCATTCTTTTTAGGGGTAGCACACTGTATGGTTTATGCTGTGCCGTTATGTGTTTAGTAATTTTTCAATTCTCTCGTGTGCGTCCCTTTAGGGGGTTAGGGGGTTAGGGGCTTGTGGCAAGGTGGACAGCTTGGGGAGCTGGCAGTGTGACCTTTTTGGTGGTTGCTGCTTGTTACTACAAATTATTGGCGTTGCGCGTGGCACGTGCGCGACGCTCACCCCGGCGTGGCAGCCACCCACACGGGGCTCTACTGTAATTGATTTCGTATTGTTGTTGCTGTGCAATGAATGCGATTGCTGCGTGCCACGCTTAACGTTTCGAGTTCTTGCTCTTTGGCCTTTCTAGTTGGCCGGAGCAAAGGGGGCGCAAAGGGGGCGCAAGGTGTGGCCGCGGCATATTTGCAGATCCATCCGGCCAAGCTGGCCGCCTGGTGACAACATTAGCAAATTGATTTCGACAGACTCTGAATGCCCATTCAGGCTGTGCTGCTTGTTGTTGTTGTTGTTGTTGTTGGCATTGAGGCAGCATCGCCGTGCCGCGCCAGCCTAACATCCCGCATCTATGCGACGACTTCCACTATATAACTCAAGGCCTGCGCTCTATGGCACGCCCACGCCAACGCGCAGCGCCCACATTAAAATGCCAGACGGCGCGGCGTTCAACAACTGCGGCAACAACAACAACAACAACAACAACAACAACAACAACAATAGCTGCGACATCGGCGATAAGCAAAGTTATCTAAATAAATATATGGCCTGCGACATGCGTTCATAAATTGTGTAAATGTAAATCGGATTTTTGTATTTTATTATTTGGGCATTTCTGTTTTTTCATTTTTATTGTTTTTATTGTTATGCTTTTTGTAGAATTTTGATTTTAGTTTTTCTATGAATTTTTAATTTGTTCGCGTTCGCCGGCGGCGACTGCAATTCGTATGATTTGTGAACTAAGCGTTCGGCGAGATACATTTGGGCGTGTAGCTATAAGATACTTTTTTTTATGGTTTTCTAAACCGTATAATGTTTGTATATAGCGCAGAAGTGGCCCAGTGGGCGGCAGGGCGTTTGCTGTCTGTGTGTGTGTGTGTGTGTGTGACTAATTGTGTTGCCTCATGGCGCGGCGCGCTGCTGCTGCTTACACAATTCTATGTATCTAACAGATACATTTTGGCCATTTCGCCGATTGGTGAAAGGCGCTGCCAGAAAATGCTGCTGCAGCAACAACTAATCAGAGGCGTTGAAATATTTATGATAAAACTCAGCTACAAAATGCAGGCGCATTTGTTGTTGTTGTTGTTGTTGCAACAAAGCGTTGCATACAATGAAAAACAAAAAACTTCAACAAAAACAAAATATGAAAGTGCAGCAGCAGCAACAACAAATCAAAAGCGCAACAACTCAAAAAAAAAATAAAATAACAAAAAACCTGCTGAGCAACTTTTACGTGGAACGCATTGTGGATGCCATTTTGACAGCGACAGACAAACGGTACCCACCCAAAGCAGCACAACAACAACAACAAGAACAACAACATCAAAATGCAGCAGCCCATTGCAAAAGCTGCGACGCCAGCTGCGACCGCGACTGCCAGACAAGCATGTGTGTGGGAAAGAGAGCGAGGAGCGAAGAGAGCTGTTCCCCTTCGCAGTTTCTCACTCATTTGCAGCGGTCAATTAATAGACCAATAAGACTTGTAAGAAGAAGAAGCAGCAGCAGCAGCAAAGCAAAGCTGACGTCATTAAGCAGAGCCCAACGCAGAGTGTGGCGGGAGCGGGGTGGGGGAAGGGGAATGTTGTGTGAATTTCAAACTAAGATCTCAATATGGCAACTAGTTCTAATTAGAGCCGCAGCCGTGGCGCATTCAAAGACAAGGGGGACAAGAAGAAGAAGAAGAAGAAGTCGAAGCAGTTGTAATAGACATAAAGCAAAAACTAATGAAAAATAGAAGCTGGCAAAAGTGGGAGCTGCGGCAACGGTTTAATTTGAGCTGTTAAACATTTAAAAGATATCAATCAGCAGCGCGGCGCAGAGTTGCCAGAATTTCTACAGAACAAATTGGCGCACCGGCATGGCACTGCCAGATCTTTTACAGCGATTAACATTTCTCTGTTAATCTGGTGCATATGCTGCCCGATCGCTAGAACTAAGCCAAGTATTATTTATGATCCGAGGCAACAAATAACAGAATTGACACTTTCGCGCCATTTGATTTGCATATGAATTCCATTAAACAGGCAAGCACAAATGAAATGCCGTATAACATTTTATCGGAGAGGCAAATTAACATAAAAAGTCGCTACGATTGAGATTCGTTTGGTTGTACACTACAATCAAGCCATTGGACGGGTATATTAGTTACCACACAACGGAAAACAAGGTGAGCTTCATTTGTACCGCATACTCTATCCAAATGCTATGCAAAGAGTGTACACAATACTAATATATAATATATATACATATGTATGTAGTTTATTATAGATACATGATTTGATTGTGGGAATATCTATCCATATCTATTCCAGTTCCGGAAAAGTTTACTTTATTCTCATACGTTTTTTATAACTTTCCAATAACTATCAGAGGAGCAGATCATTTGCAAGTCGACCAACTCTTCCCAAGCTATTTTTCACTGGGTCAAGTTGCAGTACCGTTATGAATATCCCCCCCTCTCGACACACGCCCATGCTATCTATAGCGCATTAATTAAGCACTCTACCTTGTGGAATGGTATTTAAATGCTTTCAATTTGCCGTCCCGCCAGCCAAAACAAGCCCGAAACAACAACAACAACAACAACAACAACAACAACAACAACAACAAAATCAAAATATAAACAAAAACGAAAATAAAAGAAAATATGATAGTAACAATATAAATTTGTTGTAGACATTTTGTAGATCGCGTGCGCTTTGAAAACTTTTCATTTCGATCGGTTGGCAACGTTTACCGAAAATATTTTTACTACAATATTTTTAAGTGTTTTTACAACAACCTAAGAAAAAAAAAAAAACAAAAGACTCAGTGGTTTTTGTTGCTGTTCGTGTTTTTATGTTTGTTGTTATTTTTACGCCTTGGACTTGTTGAATCATCGACAACAGAGCATAAAAAGCAATTTGAAAGAAATATGATGCACACACACACACGCACGTACGCACATATTACACATAGACCCACACATGGATAGAATCCACACAAACAACAGCAACAACAGCTGCTGCTTCTTCTTAATGCTGCGGCCAGGCAATGTTGCAATAATTATCAAGACCCAGCTACAGCTGCCTCCTGTTTCCCTCCCACTGACAACCACGTCGCTCACTCACTGTTTCGTTCTCTGTCTCTTCCTCTTCCCCTTCCCCTTCCCCTTCTTCTGTGGCCAACGCAAACTGTAAAAGTTCAACTCAAATATCTGAGGATGATGTTGACGTCGACGCCGACGCCGACGCCGACGCCACAAGTTATTCATTTGCAATGCCAATGCTGCGTGTGGAATGTGCGAGAGCGCCGCTCACTCAGTCTCTCTCTCACTCTCTCGCTCTTTATGTCTTTTGCTCTCCCGCGCTCGCTCTCTTGTTGGCACGTTCATCCGCTTGCCTCTCTGCCGACATTCTGCATTTTAAAAAAAAGAAGGGTGTCGTTGGGTCAGCTGCCCCCCATGTGGCGGCTGCAACAGTTGCAGCGATCAGCTGCTGATCAGTGGTTAACCGTTAATTGTGCAGTTCAGCAGATCAATGTTGAAGCAGCAGCAGCAGCAGCTGAGGCATATTTGAGCATGAAATGAAAATCAGCTGTAATCAACGCATGTTGCATGTTGCATGTTTTGACTGTGCGATAACACGAATTGCTATTCCAAGTAGTTTTCAAAAGCTTATTTCCCGATTTCGATAACAATTTACCTGAGCTGTGCAACATTAATTTGATTACTCATGAATTTAGTTCTCGGAATATCTTAAAGATTCCAAAAAAATATGTTCTTTGTATTCCCAGTAAATTACATACTGCTGCAATTGGAACAATTTCCTGGAAGCGGAACCATTCAACATCGGTAAGAGCAGCTTTATTAACTCCGACACCCACACACACACACACACGCACACACACCTAGCTAAGCTGAGCTGGCAACCTGCATTGCTTGCAGAATGGAATCCACATAGCATCCACACGTTACACAGGCGCTCAAGCTCAAGCCCAGGGCCAGTTACAGTTAAAGCTTTAGTTTGTCGGCTAGCGAGGGGGTGAGGGGGTGGGGGGGCTGGTTGGGGGCCTGGCGATGCTCGTATCTGATTACAGTTTGAATGCTTGCAATGAACCAGAAAATTTGCTCTGTGCCCCGTTTCGTTCGTGCTGCGGCCGCATCAAATGGCCGCTGTCCAGACCAGGTGGATGCTTTGTACGGACAACGGAACGGTACGAAACAGGTGCTCAGCCACTGGAGTTTTGACTGCAGCTCACCCGCTCACCCTCCTTCCTTGTGCCTTGTGTCTCGCTCTGTCTTTGTCTTTGTCATCCACTTGGCTTTGTCTGCAGCAACAAAAAAAAGTGCAAGAGCTGGCAAAGATTTGCGATAGCCAACAACAACAGCAACAACAACAACAACGAGAGCAGCCGATGAAAACGTGACTGGCAACAAGTAAAAGCCGAGGCCAGGCCCGGTCCGGCTGGGCATCAGCTCCTGATGGCTGAAGTGCGGCAACAGCGCCGCAAAGCAAAAACTACGACAATTACAGTTATTTTATGAGTTTGCAGAGCATAACCAATGCAGTCGACGTCGCCGTCGACAGCGGCCACTTCATTTTGCAAAGAGAGCGGAAATTTAATGAGCAACACCCCCGTCCCGCCGCTGTGGCATGTCCCACATTGCAATTGCAACAAAACTGCGTTCCATCAAAATTTCTCTTTAGGCACACGCCACGCCTCGCTCGCCCCTCGCTGCGCCCCAACTCAACGGAGCCTTAATGATGCATTTAGCTGATTATGAGGCGCAAACCTCCAGTTGATGTTGTTGCGGCTGCAATTTGCAAATGCCAAACTAGAGCAGCGCAACTCGCTACTTGCAACTGGCAACTTGCAACGTGCAACTTTTGTGGTCATTTAGAGCGCAGCGTTGGATATGTGGGCGTGGTTAATGTTGAAGGCGTGCTCCTGAGCCTTCAAAGCAATTCAAATTGAAAACTCAGCGTAAATTCTTTTTACAACTCAGTTGGTTGACAAAGTTATAACGAGTTTGACGCTGCTTTACAACACTGGCAAAAGGATTAAAAGCATTTTATGTGCAGCTGCAACTCCATCAAAATAATTTATAATGCTTTGAGGCCCAGAGCAACGTCTACGCCTAGTTCGAGCTATTAGATAGCTTAAGGATTGCAAGGGCTTTAATCGGGTGGCGTTCAGAAGCGGTTTACAACACTGCAGATTTTAGTAGAAGGCGCTTTACAACACTGACTTATAAATGATTGTTGTCAAGAGATAGTTTTAACAGTTTCTGTCACATCAGCTAGTACAAGGCAAAGGCTCACAACACTACTTTATATGTTTTAGAACTCAATAGTGGAAGGCGCTTAACAACACTGATTAGCTGCAATTGAAAAGAATGCAAACATCTAAAGAACTGTCAAGAGTTGAAGCAAACAACACTATTATGAAAGCATTGCTTTGACATCTTTGCATCGCAAATCACTTTGCAACACTGTCCTTGCGGCTGACTGAAATTGAGTGCTGGTAAACGTTTGATTAGCGGAAGGTTTTAGGTTTAACTTGCTATGTAATCGTGCATATTCAGGCATTAAGCACACACACACAACACAAACACACACACACACACACACAGAAACACACACACACGCTTATGCCACTTAATACAGTAAAAAGAAAAACAACTCCTTGGCCCATGTCGATTGACTTGGCGCGCACGCGACTTTCACATGAAATTGTGTGGCCAAAACCAACTGTTGCCAGGTTACTTGCCACACCGTGTGGCAGGCCGGAGCGCCAACTTGCAGCAAATCAATTGCTGTAATGACCCAAATGGGACTTTCGTTTGTTTCGCATCGCGGCATAATTCATGACGCCGCGCGAATCGAGTCGATTTGATTTGATGCCCGCTGAAGTGTGGCAACAATGCGTGTGGCTGCCACAATTGCTGCTCTATATGCGCAATGTTGCCACCATTTGTGGCAATTTCTTTTGCTCTTTTGTTTGTTGTTTATTGTATGGCCAAAAGGTTAACACAATATCCGTCCAGCGCTCGCCCCTCTCGCCACGTCGCCTGCTGCCACAACGTGCCACAGCGCCCGCCTGCGTTTCCTTTTACGCCAGCTTGCCTCGCCCTGCCACCGTGCCGCATGCCTCGTTTCGTTGCTGTTCGTTTAATTTTATTGCCTAATTTTCAACTTTGATTGCGGGCACAGCCCGCAGCTGCCACGCCCATCGCCGCCCCTTGCCAGCGCGTGCATCACTTTCACGCTCGTTGACATTTCTGTTTTGTTTTTCTTTCGAGTTTTCTTCACGTTTCCCCGCACTGTTTCATTTTCAATTTGACTGGCAGCCCCTGACATAATCAATTTTTATATTTATTTCCCATTTTTATGTGGCCGTTGCGGCTGTTAATCGAGCTGCCACGCCCAGACTCACGCCCCGATCCTGAATGTCAGGCAAAAAAACAAAATTAGTGTTAAGCAATTTGCAAAATTACACAGCACTTAACATTTGAAAATGTACAGATTTGCGAGATATTTCGAAATTAGAAACTAAATAAAAATAAAATAAAAAAAAAAACAAAAGAATTTGAGCTTATTTTTTAATATTAAGCCCAGAGTATAGATCCAATTGGAAGAGTGGAGAAATATTATTATAATGGGAACCTCTACGAAATTCAAATAATATTAATATTTTTGTATTTCAAATTTAATTTTTATTCATATTTTAAGTGAATTTTTACGATTCTTCTGATCATGGGAAACTCCAAAAACCTGTGAGACCTTCTGAGACAAGGACTCCGAAAAGTATTTAAAGTATTCAAAGAGATGCCTTCAGACATTAGCCAGAGACTCGAACTGAGAATCAAGACAACCAAAAAGTACATAAACTTATTTCATATAAGACCTCTTTAGGTTTCGTTGACACACTTGCAACATGTTGTCGAACCTCGACTTTCCTTGTGTTTGTTTGGGTTGTCGAAGCTCAACTGTTGCAACATCCGCTGTAAACTTAACTGCAGCAACAGGCCCACGCGAAATCTTCAACAAACTCAAGCTGTCTTCTTTACCAGGCGAAGGGACGCCGCTTGCAGTTGACACGACCCTTTGCATTGCCGCCCATTTGCAGGCAACATGTTGCTGCAACATTCAGCTGCAATCGCTTTGGGTTGCCTCGATTTGCCTTGTTTGCCGTGCAACTATTTGCATAGCTCAACACTTATTCAGCAATTGCTCAACACTGCGCCCACTTGTAAGGTTTTGGCTTGGCCACATTCCACACTCCTTTAAATCTGTCGCCAAACATGAACTCTGCTCGTGGAAACTGTGAATATTTTCACACATCTGCAGCCCAGCGGCCCACTCGACGTGTCCCGCACACCTGGCCCACTGTAAAAGCCATTAGCTGACCCAACAGAGAGCAGAAGAGATCGCTCGTAATGGCAAACCAGTCGCTTATATATATACCTATATATAGACACCTGTTCGCGTGGGCGCGCCCATTCGCTGTCAGGGCCACAAACTGGAGTCGAGCAGCAGCATCTGCGAGCTATGCAGGTGCATTGTTGTTGTTGTCGTTATTGTTGTTGCTGCTGTTGCATTTGTTGTTGTTCCTTTGAGAGCAGAACGCCAACGCGAAAACAAGCTAGAGTGCTCTGTTGGCCAGTTGCCGACTGCAAGATACTCTGCACCCAGATGCGAGTGGCCGTGCGTACATGTTAAAACATATACAACACTTCTTCTCCTTCTTCTTTTCATTTTTCATCTCCTGCTTCTTCTTCTCCTTCTTCTTTTGCTTTTTCTTCTCCTTCTTCTTCTCTTCTTTCTTCTCCTTCTTCTTCTCCTTCTTCATCTCCTCCTTCTTCATCTCCTTTTTCTGTTTCTTCTTCTTCTTTTCCTCCTTCTTCTTCTTCTTTTTCTTCTTTTACTTCTTCTCCTCCTTCTCCTTCTTCTTCTTCTCATTCTTCGCCCTTTTCTTCTTTTTTTTCAGCTTCTTCTCCTTCTTCTTCTCCTTCTTCTTCTTCTTCTCCTTCTTCTCCTTCTTCATCTTCTTCTTCTTCTCCTTCTTCTTCTTCTTCTTCTTCTCCTTCTGTTTCTCCTTTTACACACTTTCCTTTTTTTCTGCTTCTTTTGCTTCTTCGTCTCCTTCTTCTCCTTCTTATTCTTCCTCTTCTTTTTCTTCTTCAACTTTATATAGCTACAGCTATAAGCAAGTGACTCCGAGAAGCTGAGGTGCCTTTTAATACCACGCACCCTGTCAGAAGGAGAAAGCATCTAGATCAGGGCAGGGCTTCCTTAGAAATCCCCAAGCACAATAGATCGTCTCAGTCGTAGTACTTCCCGCACACATTTATTAATGGAACTCCCTCTAAATTTGTTCTATAATCAACCTCATCCACATTACATTAAAGTGTATCTATAGCTCGCAAAATGAGCTTGTTTCAATTTGGCGAAGAAACTGAGGGACTTATCAAAAGATTTGAATAAACTGCAAATCGATACTTATCGATCGAGAATATATAGTATACATAGCCTATGTGATTTGCTCTGCCTGTTACATACATATGCACGAAACTATGATACCCTTTTTAGCCAGTATCAATATCAAAGAAATAGATATAAAAGAAAGACAATGCTGCTTCGTTGTGATAAATCTTTTGGCGACTGCGACGCGACTTCCACTGCGACTTCGACTGCGACTGCGACCCCGACTGCGGGTGTGGCGCCCCCGCCAAATGGCGGCTGAGATTGTGAGTCGTATCTGCGTATCTTATAGATACGCACGCAGGCATGCACGTTTACGATATCTGCTTGCCATGAACTATCATTAGCATCGCAACAAGAGGTTTGCTTTGTTTCCCAATGTACCCCTACCCCCTCCCCCCCTCCCCTCCCACACTGCCGTCGTAGGCGGCGTCTTCCACTTGGCTTCTTGGCTTGATTAAATGTTGCCAACGACGACGACGACGAACTTGAAGCTCAATCAGTTTCTGTCTGCAAGTTCAAATACGAAAAAGAACGTCGCGTCCCGCACCTTGCCCCTTGCCCCGTGGCAACCACAATTGCTCCGCCGCATCATCATCATCATCGTCGTCGTCGTCGTCGTCGTCGTCGTCGTCGTCGTCGTCGTCGTCGTCAAAGTCTCAAGATTTTTAAACAAAACGAACAAAAAACAAAAGCGAAATTCGCGGCCGGAAGTGCTGCCAAAAATTGAGAAGCTGCCGCACAACATCAGCTCAGTCCCCAGCTCATTCGCAGCTGCTGCGAGCGTTGCCACCTCGCCGTAAATTGCCCCAAGTTGCCACTCCTGATATATGTATATGAGTGCCACAAGTCTGTGCCACAAGTCTGTGCCACCATTTCATAAAATACAATTGAATTTGTATTTTTTCAAGCGTGCATTGAAATTTCAGTTACTTTTGCACTAGTTGGTCAGCTCGATATTTATCGATACATATCGATATATTTATCGAATTTATAGATATATATTGTGGCATTGAGTTTCTTAGCTTGGGCTCAACTTGGTTTCAAGTGCGTGAAAGCCAGAATCACCAAAAATATACTTCTGCAGTTTTCCGAGCTGAATACTTATTTATATTTATTATTATTTCAAATGTATTTTGTTTAGTTAAGGTTTCTTATGGGTTATTTATCTATCTAAATCATATATTTATAATTAATGCGAGCCTTATCAAGATCGGACTGTTTTATTATATATAGCACTATTGGAACAATCGATCAAGGCATATTTGATAATTTGCGAGCCTTTTTCTCGCATATTTGCAATAGGGTATTAAGTATTCGGCGTGCCGCAGTTATCCTCACTTTCTTGTTAAATTGATTTTTATTTATTTTCCATGATTGTAGAAACGCTTGTTGCAACAATATCGTTGCCGCATTGTTGCAACCTAATCAATGGGTCAATAAATATCACATGTTACACACGTATTTTAAGCTCGAATCGAAGCAAACATTCAAGTCCAGCCCCCCAGCCCCCCTAACCCCTATCCCTCCCATGCAACCAATTACCCCTCGGATGATAAACGACACAATTGACATCGTGTTGAGCCACAAAAAGTTTTGTAATCGGCGACGCGCCACCAAATCGTTTACCAAATAGGTTCGAGTGGGTTTCGTGCAGAGAATGAGGTAGAGATGGAGGGAGGGAGGGAGAGAGAGAGAGAGAGAGAGGATAGAGGGGGGGGCATAGATAAGACAGGTGCTGCGAAGCGCTGGGAAATAACGAAAACGAAAGTCAACGTTGCCTGCGGCTGATAAAACTTTAACAGGCAGCACAAAGAGTTGGCCAGGGGGGGAGTGGAGAAGGAGGGGGGGGGGGGGGGGTCACCTATTTGGATTGCATTTGCGGGCAATTTGTTGTTGCCTTCAGTCCAGTTGCTGCTGCGTGTTGTTTGTTGTTTACATTTTGCGCCTGCGGCGACCGATTTCATTTGACTTTTGCTGCGTTGCTTGAACCCCTCCTCCCCCCCTCCGAAACCCTCCTCGACCCCCTCCCCCCCGCCACCCATCAAGCGACTGTCCGCTGTTTGCTCAGCGATTTGTGTAGATACAATTCGGTACAACGCACAGATAAACAGGCACTCTTCGGTCTACGGACAAACAAATTACAAACAAATTGTCATTGTCGATTGGCTTCCCCCCTCACCAACACCACCAACACCCCCCCCCCCCCTCCCTCCTTCCACTGTGCGGTTAAACTTTCGAGTCGCTTCGCTTCTCTTCTCGGCGCTTATCACTGAGAACACTTGGGCGACATTCATTGGCAGGTGGCAGGCATAGGTCACTGGCCAACTGGCCAAATGGACGCCGCCACAAAGGCTACACTGAGAGAAAAACGATGGCGCTTTGGCAATATGCCAATTAGTCAATTAATCAATGAAGCTTTCTGCATTTGACAATATATGTAGATTGTTTTCTAAATAAACAATAAAATCGATTTTGGGCAGCTTCTCTTTCAGTTATCCAAAAATCTTTCATTCCTACAACATGGACGATTTTTGAATAATTGTTCGAAGAAAATATTCTCGAACATTTGCAAGTTTTGGCTTGAAAAAGAAGTTTTCCTAAAACTAGATTTTCATTCACATTTCAAGTTTCAAGTTTTATCAAACTATTTTCGCTCAGTGTAGTTGCCAGTTCGAAGTTCTGAGTTATCGACAATGCAATGGTGCTGATAAGGCAGACGACACTGCGTGTGTGTGTGTGTGTGTGTGTGTGTGTGTGTGTGTGTGTGTGTGTGTGTGTGTGTGTGTGTGTGTGTGTGTGTGTGTGTGTGTGTGTGTGTGTTTGGGTGTGCAGCACAGGTCGACCACAGCTGCGACTGTCTAGACCAGAGTTCAGCTGAGTTGTGGGCGAGATTCTGTATCTGAACTGGTCTATTGCCGTTAAACTAGTCACCGGGGCACTTGCAACACGGTGTGTTGCATGCAACAAAAAAAAACATAAAAAAAGAATGCCATGCATAAGACTTACAGTCAAATAGCGAACAGCTTAAGCTAATTTGCATATCACAGCAAAAGCTGTCCACAGTTCTCTCAAATTAAAAAAAAAAAACATAAAGAATGTATTTTAGTTTTAAATTAAAAGTATTCGTATACCTCAAGCCCAACCTGATCCTAATGAAAAGCAACTTTGAACCGCCCATTTTCCACGCAGTGCGGTGGATTTCGCCTAAATGGGCTTTCACAAGCTTATTTGAAATGGGTTTTGGGCGCATTGCAATTGTGCATAGGATAAAATATTTTTGGCAAGCGTTTTCCACTCTGTTTTTCACGGTGGCGGGTGGAAATGTTTGTAAGCCCCGTTACGGCGTGTAATTGCCCCACGGCTTCGCGTCGAACCTATGTTATTGCGCATTTGAATGGAGAATTCAATTGCCTGAATGCAAAGCCCAAGAGTGCCAGCATTTAGCAATAAATGACTCTAAACTGATTTCACTTTTCATTGTGAATTTGCAACTCACAATCCAAACGAATTCTTTTGTTTTCAGCGCATTTTGCAAGAAATTGTTGTTGTTGCATTTTCTTCTTTTTTTTTTTTTTTTGTTGGTAGCATCAAATTTTCCACTTGGTAAGCTTTTTTTTTTAATTTTCATTTTTTTATACTTACGTGAGTAGAAAAAAACGTTTGGTTTTTTTTTTGTTTTTCTTTATTGCAGAGCTCGGCAAATTCTCTGTCTCACTTTCTCGCTCGCTCTCGCTCTCTCTCTCTCTCTCTGTCTCTGTCTCTGCTTATGTTTTTTTATTTTTGGGGCAGTTCGTTGACGTTTTGTGTGAATTATTTAAATTGCAGCTTGCTGCACAAATTTGCCATGTTGCAGTTGCATTTTCATCGTGCTGGCGTTTTAAACATGCAAATTCGTTTTTAAATCAAATATTATTTAAATTAAAACTCTTTTCATTTCTTGCTGTTGCTGTTGTTGTTGTTGTTGTTGTTGTTTTTGGCACTGGCATTTGCATAATGCAGGCGGGCGCTCGTTCAATCATTCGTACACTCGTTCAGGCATTCATTCATTCATTTAACAACTCGCTCAAGCTGTTGTCATGACAGCTGCCCCCCCCCCGCCCCCCCTCCTCGCTCCCCGTGTAAATAACATGAAATTCAGCCGAGCGCACAATGCAAAACAAATTGAAAAACTTAAAAGCAAAAAAAAAAAAATTAAATGGAGTAAAAAAGAATATTAATAATAGCAGCACATTTTTGACAAATTTCTGCCTTCTTATTTGCTTTATGCCCTGTATTTCGTTAGGTCTTAGGGCATGCCCAGCTGAAAGTATGCCGAGTGCCATTTGGGATACTTTGCCACTCGATCCCACTCGAAAATATTTACCAGGGACTTTTGATAGCACTCTTCCCAAGTCTCGGAAGGGGACTTCAATTTCTTAATACATTTAAGAACTCGGCATATACATATACATATACACACATATATATATATATATATATATATATATATATATATATATATATATATATACACGATCGAGTGCAACCTTGCGTTGGCACATTCAAGTGCCGTTTACAGGGCATCGCCTAGTCGTGCACATGCAAGTGCATGCTGGCTTATCTTGCGGTATTTTATGCGCGTTTTGCTCGCGATTTTTGCAGCGCCTTTTTTTTTTTTTTGCATTGGCATCGAAAGCAAGCGAAGCGCAGTCGCAGTCGCTGTCGCCGTCGACGTCGCAGTCAGCAGCGCCACTAACTGCATTTGCTTATGACTTTGGTTTTGTTCTCTTCATTTTACAGTTAATAAACATTAACCGCAAGTGGCCCGATGGGGCCCCCTTTAACGGTGCCTTTCAACTCTGTTGCAAGTGCCCCCCCCCCCTCCCCCTCCCCTCTCTCTGCTCCAGCTGTGTTGTCGCATGTGTTGTAAAATTGATTCGCTAATGATTTTAGATGACATTTATAACGCGCCGAAAGTGTTGGAAAATGTAGAACAAATTCAACACATGTATCTCAGGCCCAATACAGATGCACACACATGCGTGCGTGTGTGTGTGTGCGTGTGTATTGGGCATTTAATTTATTTTTAGAAAGTTAATCACATGCCGAACACTTCGCCGTCCCATGGGACAGTTTCTGGGCATTCGGTAAGATCTTGAGTGCGTGGCACGCACTTTAGAAACAACTTTCAGGTAGTTTACTTAATGGAATCATTAACAAATTTAGATAATTGTCTGCACACACACACACACACACACACACACACACACACACACACACACACACACACACATCGTACACTTCCGGCACAGCTTTTGCTTAATGGGCGTGTCTCTGGGCTGTGCTTAAAAGTCTTTTAAATCAAAAAGAAAAACAAAAAACACCTGAACACAATTCTTTCACATGAACTGCAAGTGGTTATCTTGCCACCTGATTGAGTTATTAAACTAGATGTTATCTGGCTGTTATCTATAAGTTATCTATTGGCGTGATTATTATACTCTAATCGGCATTTTAAGTAAGTTTTGGCAAATCATTAAAAAATAACCAAATTCATTTATTTAAAATTTGTTATGTTGTAAACGAATTCCATGAGTTCCAGAAATTGTTTAGCTCGAAAGTTCTAGTTCAAGAACTTTGAAAAATCTTTGAGTCAATATTTCGTATATTAAGCTATTATTATAAATGAATCTTTGAATAATTATTGAATAAATAAATAAATATATTATATGAGAACTAAATGCCAAAAGCCTCAATGAAAATGCACATATTTCTAAACATTTCCAGCATCTCACATTTTGCCCAATTTTACTGAAACGATCTTTAAAGCTAATGCCAACTTTTGGGATCGGCCAAGTTTTCACTTGACATAGAATTTGTATGAGGTTCTGAAGATCTCAAGATATCAACAAAAGGCATTCATTTTGCTTTTTTTTATTAATTGTGCATAAAAGAAAGGGTATTCAGCGCAGAATTTGCTGCTGTTGCCAATCTGAGCATCTGTTAAGAGCAAGTCTTAACTGCGTCAGAGAGACGCGGGGAGATACCACGACGCGGCATGGCGCAAACGGGTTAAATAACGTGACTCACAGAGTTGGCATTGTCAGTAGAGTACACCCCCCCCCCCCCCCCCCCCCCCCTCCACCGACCCCACCACTACACGCCTTGTCAAGCCTGCTGCTGATACGCTTCACTGCGCGCTGCACACACAAACATTTAAACTAGGCAAAAAAAAAAAAAAAAAGAATACAAAAAAGAAACAAACAAAAATTTTCAAGTTGGGAATTTTAATCATATTCAAAGACATGAACTTTTATTTGGTGCACTCAATTTTGCATTTATTGCAAGTAAAGCAAAACGCAAGAGAAACAAAAATACACACACACACATGCACGCGCGCACGCACGCACACAAAACACAAACAAAACAAATTTCGGGCAGCGACGGCGGCAGCGCTGCCAGCGGCATAAGCAAAGCGCAAAGCGCACAGCGCAAAAACGCGCTGCGGCCAGCAAAAATAACAACAACAACGCACACGTTGCGTTCCCTTCTTATTTTGGGTCTCTTTGATAATTTGAGTTAATTATTGTTTAATAATATTATATAACATTTGATTGTTGTCATCTAATTGTGCAACTGCCAAAAAATAACATAAATTATAACAAACTGAGCAGCAAGAAATATACATATGTAATATGTGTAAAGCACAAGCTATTAAAACAGTTTTGCTCAACGTAACAAATCGTATTTGGGTTTTGTTTTTGTATTTTATTTTATTTTATTTTTAATTTTTGTTTGCTTTGCACACAAACGTTAATTTTGATCGGAATCGCCAACACACACACGCACACATAAACAACTGCAACAACAAGAAAAACAACAACACCAAAAAAAAAAATAATAATAATAAACCAACCGCACGCTGCGCTTACAAAATTTCGTCCGTCGCCTGTGGAACGTAAAACACAACTGAGCTAACCGAAGCCGGCTGTGGCCGGCCGATAGCAGCCACAGCGGCAGCGCCAGCGGCAGCGACTGCGGCAGAGGCAGAGACAGCGCCAGCGAAGCTCGTGCTCGTGCGCTCGCATTCGTGCGCTCTTTTGCGCTGCCACCCGCTCACCTTAGTGCCCAATGCACACTGGGCTGCTCGCAGCCATGTATTTGTTGTAGTTTGAAGCCTTTGACTTCCACATATATGCATGCAAATGTAATCTAGTTAAAATATAGTCTACCTGAGCAATTTTTATAGTCAAATTCAGCAGGCAACATATAAAAATCCAATAAGAAAACATGTACATTCGATTAATCATAGTTGCTTTTCGTTACAAAATAGCTAGAAATGTCAACAAAATATTGCGATAATAAAGTGCAATAACAACAACAACTTCTTGGACAATTTAATCAGTTGCGATCAAACGACTTCGGGGACAGTGTGCACTGGGACGCGCTTGTTGTTGGTGCTTCTTTTGATGCTGTGTGAGCGAACGAGTGTGCGTGTGTGGAACGAGTTGGCCGTTGGCGTTCATCGCAATCGCTGTCGCTGCGTTGCCAGCGGCTGCGCTGCCCACATTGGAGTTAGAGTTGCCGCTGCTGCTGTCGCTGTCGCTACTGTCGCTGCTGCTGTTGCTGCTGCTGCATGTGAGCAAATTGCGCAAATCGCACGCGTTTTTCAATAGCTGCAGATCGCTGCGCGTTGATTGCGTATGCGTGCCATATGCGTAAGGGTATGCGTAAGCGACTGCAGCCGCAAAAACAATTTGCCACGCATTGCAGTAGCAGGTCGTGCGATCAAAATCAACAAAAAAACAAAGGCAACTAATAATAACACAAAACAACAAACAAAGCGTCCGCATTGTTTTTGGTCAACCGCATTGCAGGCGCGCATAAAACGCGTGCGTTTTACAACACATGCGAGCAAAAAATTATAAAAAAAAAAAAAAAAACACTACCAAAAGACCAACTGCACTGTGCGCAAGTGAAGCTCCACAGCCTAAAACAGACGGCCGCATCGTTGCGGCCCGTTGCCCCCGTAAGCGTCCTACACTCAAGTACACATAAACATATCTACACGCACATATACAATGTGCATATGTATGTGCATGCATAAAGAAATGTAAGTATGTGCTCATTTAAGTGTTACACTGTCAAGCAACATATTGTTTATGCTCAGACATACAATTTTCATATACAGGCCAAGCCGCGAACAAACAAGTTAACTCTTTGATTGCAAATAACTGTTTATCCCCAAAGTATTTTTAAATAGATAAAGAAAAGAATACTAATACATCCAAGTGTACAAATCATTTTAATAAAGTATGGTTGAATCGCTTTGATTATGTTTCGTGTTGAGCTGTGTAAAACGCGCCCAATTCTGCTGACGTCGCTGCTGTTGGCCAAAAAGCTTAGCGAAGCGTGCGAAGCAGCAGCAGCAGCATTAACAGACGCAGCAGCGAGAGAGCGGCAGCGCTCAAGAGAGTGGGAGCCAATGAAGATCGTTGCTTGGCGCTGAGGGCGGCTGCCCAGGAAGTGAAGCATGTGTGTGCTAGCGAGCAGACGTGCTTATGTATGTGTGTGTGCGTATTTAGCATTGTCTTGGCAACTTGAACGTGGGAGAGCCCTTCGCCAAGCTGCTTTACAGTTTTGTTCTTGTTGCGGCCTTTGTTCTTGCCGTTGTTATTGTTGCCGCTGTTGTTGTTGTTGTTGTTGTTGTTGTTGCGGTGGCCTCGACCGATCAAGCGAGCAAGCGATCGACCAGCTGTTGCTTTGTTTTGACTAGAGTAGCAGTGTTGGAAAGATACACACAGAGAGAGAGAGAGAGAGAGTGAGTGAGGCTGGAAAGAGCGCAGGAGTTACCGTATTGTCGGCAGCTCTTTAGCTGGCAAATATAACAAATTGTCGGCAAGAGTGAGGTCGCAAGAGAATGTTAGGTAGCTTACAAATAAATCAAAATTAATGCCACACAATTATTAATTAAAATAATTAATGTGCCGCTTAGAAAGCTTTGAGCTGGGCGCCGTTCACAGTTTGGCGGGATGCCAATTATAATTCACAATTCTTGGCCATTTGGCAATGGCAGCCAGTGCCAGGGATTTCGCCTTTAATTACATATGCAAAGCCCGCAGCCGATAAGCAACACACACACACACACAGAGGGGGGTGGTTGGGCAGCATATAGCGACAACATGTGTTCACAATTGCATGTGCTGTCCCTGTTCCACACTCTCTCTCTCTCTCTCTCTCTCTCTCTCTCTATGTATATTGTACACAAATTGAAAAACTATTGACAAGCCCAGCCACCAGCTTTCCCCCCTCTCTCCACAACTGCCCAGCTGACGACGGGTCCTGCGGCATTATCACATGCGATAAATATTTATATGGAAATGTAATGACTACCCCCCCTCTCTCTCTCTCTCCCCCTCTCTCTTGCACTAGAGTCGCTTCGTTTTGTCTCGAACGTCGCGCAATTAATGTCACCACATCCTTTGGGCCTTATTAATGTCCTTGGACCTTATGCCGTCTGGTCGGGCTGGCCGGGGCGTTGGGGTGGTTGGGGTGGTTGGCCCATTAATGTCGACCCCATCGCTCCGGTAAAAACAATTAATTTGCCCATAATGCAATTTATATCGGTTTCGGTTTCGGTTTCGGTCTCGGGTTGGAGGCTTTGGCCCATAGTCCTTCTGGTCTATTGGCTAACGCATATCCTGTGAACAGACTCCGGCTCCCGCCTCCCGCCTCCCTGTCCGACTCCGTTTGCTTGCTCGGTTGGCCACATAATGTGCATATTTCTGGTTGCTGCTGCGTTGCTTTTTAAGACCAAATGATTAATTATTAAAACGGCAACAATTCGCAATAAACAATAAGCACAGCCACAGGCGCAGCACCGCAAAGTATTTAGATGGCCCCAGCCATTTCGCCCGGAATTCTTGACAGATTGCTTACTTATAGACGGACAAAGGATTCACGTTAGCTGGCCACTTGCAGCTACCCCTCCCCGCCCAGACAGTGCCCCCTTTTCAGTTCCTCTGTTCCAAAAGCCAAAATGATAATGTTTAGTTCTCACTCGTGTTTAAATGCATAACTATTTAAAAAGAGGATTTTTATTTTCATTTGTTGCACTTAAAATCGCAACTTTTGTTGAGTTTCCTTTGCTACCCGCTGTTCTGCATGCACTAGAACCGTTTGGGAATTTTAGTCAAAAGCTTTTTGGCACTCTTAAAGCCTTCGGCTGCATGCGCTTGCAGCTTTTAAGTATGCACAAATCCAGCAACAGCCTCTAAAAGCCTAAAAGCGCGCCATAAAAAACGTAGCTTAAAAGCTTGCAAGTAGCTTTTGCATTATCGCAACGAGCTTTCAATTAAAGCTTAAAGATCAAGAGAACAACGTCAAGCTTAAAATGGACTCAAAATGGACTCTTCAATTCAAAAGCTTTCATAGAAAGCTTTCTTGAGCGGACTTCTACAAATATAGGAAAGATCACAGTTCTTCGATTGTTTGCAAATTTCTTGCTCACATTTGTATACCCTTGCAGAGGGTATTATAATGCTGTCATGAAATATGTAACGCTTGGAAGGAGACATGTGTGTGCCCATTAAGCATATATATTCCCGATCAACATCAGCAATCCAGTTGACATAGCCCTGTTCGTTTGTCCATATAATATATGTATATGTAATATCTATTGAAGTCCAATTGGAAATTAGGGAATTTATAATTTCGGATTTGTGGCTAGCATTATCTCAGGGCATTGCCTCTGTCCGACTTGTAAACCTCGGAGAGACAGGTTTGGGGATTGATTGATGCCAATTGGCGAGTAGTTTTGAATGCGTTGTCATCGCATCTGCATTTGAGTTCTTTGCTGACATAATTGGGCGGGCAGTTCGGCTGGAAAGAGCCACCCACGAGCCACGATCCACGAGTGGAATATTATGCGATATCGGTCAGACAATCTGAGCAGACAGCGCTGCAGCACAACAATTTTCACGATGCTGTAAACAAGCTGTCAAATCAAGAAAATGGTCGGGGGTGAAAAAAAACAGAAAACTAAAACAAAAATGCGACCGCAAATAAAAGAAAAACAGCAAGAAAATCGACAAATGCGGCTGCAGGCATATGGACATGAGTTTGGGGAGCTGCAGATGGGTTGGGGGGTTGACGGGATTAAGGGTAGCGGGGGGGATTTGTAGCGCATTATGGAACATGACAGGGACACGCGTTTTGATTTGGGCAAAGATGTCGCGACTTAATATCGCCAGCCAGATACAGATACAGATACAGATACAGATACAGTCGCAGATACAGATACAGATACAATTACAGTCGAAAACTTTGTACTTACGCGCAAATATGGCTGAAGCATTAATTAGTTCAAATGCACAACTCACCTGCAAAAGAAAAGAAGGCAAAAGAAATGACATTAATTCAATTTGTTGCATTGCAATTTGTGCTTAAACAACAACAACAATAACAATAACATTAAGCGAGAGCGAGAGAGAGAGCGGGAGCGAGAGAGGGAGGCAAAATAATTAAAAACTTTACGGCAACATTTTGAAAATTGTTTTGAGGCTCCCAAAGGCCATTGACGGGGTCAAGAAATTGGCATTCTAAGGGCGGGCCAGCTACCCGCCCTTAAGGCTGCTGTTGCTTAAAAAAATATATTTTTACAATGAAGCCCCGTAAACAAAAAACAACAGAGCGCTCGAGGCGGGGTATTGTTGCTAGGTAGCTGGCTTGGGAAGACGGCAGCGGGAGGGGGGGTCGGCTCGGACAGCACAGGACAACTGTAGCCTGTAATTAAATAATGCCCATGCCTACTTCCGGCCAACAGCCGCAGCAGCAGCATAAAGATACAAAAGTATCTTAACGGCATGCGGCGCCATTCGAAGTTGAAGTAGCAACAAATTTATATATATATGCGTATGTGCGGCAACAGCACGCGAGCGGGGCGGCAGCCGAGGGAGGGAAGCTGTTTGCTGTCTGGACAGCGCAAAAAAAAAAAAAAAAAAAACTAGGAGGCAAATAGAGCGGCGGCAGCGGGACGCAGCGGGGCCAGCGGCAGGGCAACACACGCCAAACTATTGCTCCCCTAGGATAAATTAATAAATTTTCAAGCGAAAGTTGCCACAGGCCAGCGGGAGGGGCGGAGAGAGGGGTGGCGGGGGGGGGGGGGGGGGGGGGGGGGTGGCAGGGGTGGGGTGTTGAGCAAGGGAGCGAGTGTGAGGAAGAGACGGCCAGAGTGGAGTCAACAAATAAACAAATAATCGTGGCTAACAGCGCAAAAATAAAACAAAAAACAAAAGGAAAAAAAGAAAGAAAAAAAAAAAGAATAATAAAACAATAACCGACTAGTGAATACCCTGGAACCCAGCAACTGCAGCACACGCTACAAGCACTCGCTTCCTCGCTCCTCAACAAGACTCGAACCCGTAACCAACCGAACTATCCTCTACCCAAACGACATACAAACAATTAATTCGCATTGGAAAAATAAGAATAAAACGAATTTAAATAGCAGCCTGTTACATAAATTTGCACAAATACAATATACCCCTTTTTACGCATTTTCAATGAAAAACTATTATCTAGCTGAATGACAAAGAATTTGGAATACCCTTACTGAAACAGACGTGCTTTGTAAATAAGCATACAACTAGAAATAAAACAATAATATTATAAACTTATAAGAAATATGTTAAATATTGAACATAAAATGCATAAAGATTCATCAAAAGATGCAAAAATATGCCCCATTAAATGTTGAACATAAAATTCATACAAATTCAAGAAAATATTTAAAATATAATTTAAGTTTTCTGACTCAGCCAATATACGGTCTGCAAAAAAAATTGAAGTAAAATGCCTTTTAGACATTTCAGTTAGTTAACATTTGCAAGGCCTACAAAATGAATGCATAAATCGGCATGCCCTGCGCTAGGTTCTATCTAAAGCCAAGCGAATTAAACTTATGCTGAATGCCTGGCGATCATAATGACACAAATGTGATGATGACGATGATAGTCATGATGATGACGACGGAGTCTATGCCCGGTCATATGCGACATTGTATGTTTGCACACACACATGTAGCACATATTTGTATGCTCATGGATGTGTGCTTGTCGACATGTACGTGTATTTATGGTTGGTTTGCTGCGAGCGTCTCGCGAATGCGTTGCAAGCAACTCAGAAATTATCAAATATGGCAAATGGCAATTACAATTTGGACTTTCTCCAATCAAATGCGCGCACATGGACAACGATATGCGACAGGCACATTAAACGAGGAATGTACCAGGGATTGTGGACAATAAAAAGCATCACCATCAATCTGTCTGAGCTTAAAGATATATTAACGCTAGGAATCGCTTGCTCTTTAAAATTAAATACAGGAATAAAATCCATTATAGCTTTGCCCATTAACGCAGAGGTATGGAAATGCCAACGATTGTTCAAATCTACAGATATGTGTGGGCACTGAAGATGTTTTGAATCACACACGATTATTTTATTGCCATCCATTAGTAGAAGGGACTCACACAAATGCATTACGTGCTTACGAAATTAACTTTATTAGATTGCCAAAACAAGTTGTTAATATTACAATCAAAGCATCAAAGCTGTGGGTTTTACTTGAATTCATGAGAATTGCATAGAAGGGCAATATTTAAAGTAAGTTACACTTGCACTTACTTACCTACATGCATAATTACATACATGCTCACATGCATGCATATATACATATAGGTATACATGCACACATACAGGCAAATAAACATACATATATACATGCATGCATACGTACACACATACACGCATATATACATACATGCATACTTCATAGATGCATACGCATATGCATACACGCACATATGCATTCACACATACATGCCTGTATACATATATACATGCATGCACAATAACAGGCACACATATGCGCACATATACATATATGTATACATACATGCGAACATATATGCATATACATACATACATGCATACAAACATGCATACACACATGCAAACAAACATGCATACACACATGCAAACATATATTCAATTCAAATCGCGTTTTCCATATATCCACAAAGGGATTTCATTCGCTCTACTTTTTGGTTATTTGACAACTTTAAATTGCTTCAGGGAATTGTTTAAAATAGCAACAATAACAATAATTAATTATTAAGATAAGTATAATAAAAGAGAAGGAATAAAATGTTTTCTAAGAAACTTTTAATCAAAAGATTCGTTGGAGATTTCAACTCTGGCAGTTGCATGTCGCATAAGCATACATGTGCGTGTGTGTGTATGTGTGTGAGTGTAGAGAGAGAGAGAGAGAGAGAGCAACAAAACACTTTCGCCTACCCAAAGCAGCCAGAGTTGCCCCATTTCGGAAAGTGGGGACAATCCACTCTTTAGTTTCGTGCCGCCGCCCTTTAACCCGCTCAGCAGCCAAAGGACCTCTCCACAGCCCGCTAATGGCAGTCTTTAGCCCCGACCCGCCCCGTCCCGTTACAAATGAAAGCAATAAAATTATGGGCAATGCCATTTTTGGTATTTTTCACACCGAGAAAGCGTCGGCGAGAAAAGTGGCTGGCAGAGGAAAACAGAGGAACACGCGCGAATTTCGCCAAAGTTTTGTTTTGTTTTTCCCTTTGTTGGCTTTTTCATCTTTGCATCTTCGATGGGGCGACCATCCGCCCTCCCCTGTTTGCCCTCATGCGCCATTTAATCAAGAAAAACAACACTTTTTACTGTGCAAAATTATGACAATTGTTTTTGTTGTTGTTGCTGCTGGTTGTTAATGTCAAAAGTGTTATTGTTATGCAGACAATTATGGCAGGCGATAAAAATGCTTAGCAGCCAGTTGAGCAGAGGCGGGAGTCTCTGTGTGGGTGGGAGGTTAAGGGGGGGAGGTTCACAATGAGCCCTGGGCAAATGAGAAAATATGTTTATTAGCCAAAAAGGATAACGACTTGTAGCAGCTGCGACCTTTTGGCCGTTTTCAGCTCTTGTATTTTCTGATTCTTGATGTCTTTCTGCTGCGCCCCACGCTGATCAAAGCCGAAGCCGATCGATGCGAAGTATTTATTTATTTTAGCCCAGACTCTTCACGTGGCGCCAACAGCTGCGCGCAGCAACACGCCCCTGCCTAAAGAAGAAGAAGTAGAAAACCAGCTGTTCACAGGCAGCCAAGCCAGCGTGTGGGGAGCGTGCAGCGTGCAGCTTGGATGATCGTCAACCGAAAGCACATTCCATTGGGGCAACATTCGATCCAACTGCATACGACAAATTTCAATTGGCAGACAAGCTGCACCACCCTGCACCACCCCGCACCACTCAGTGAGAGAGAGAGAGGATCAACGATCGTGCGCAGTTTCAGGTCTGTTGCCATTCATATTTCTGTGCCCCTGTTAGGGGCATGCAATCAATATGTAACGCCTAGAAGCACACATCTCTGAGCCCATAGAGTATGCACATATATTCCAGATCAGCATCAAGCTAGAGACTTGAAAGTTGTGCTCCTAGCGTAGTACGAGTTTCTATTATCGATAACAGATAATCGATAACCTGCCCCGTTTTCAAGTAAAACGATAAGAATCAAGATGGAAATCTTGTTTTTTGAGCAAATTTCTGAGGTTTTAGAAGCTAGAGTCAGCAAATTTGACATCTAGCTAATAGAATAGGATATAAAAATCAAGTTTCTTTCATATTTAAAGCTCCCAAAAATGATTTGCTTTACAACTTTAACTTTTCGAGACTTGAATTATAATATGCTCGATCAAAACTTGATTGAGTTTCAGACGATATTTAAAAAACTTTATAAAACTTAATTTGACAAGTGTTTCACACTGTTCGGCAAATCCACCCGCCTTGGTGAAAAAGTGGATAAGTCAAATGTTCCTTCAATTGGCTTCAAATTCATTTTTCAAGAAAGATCTAACATATAATAGTATATAGTCAAAGTTTTCTGACCAATCAGTCTGCGACTTAGGGCTTAAGATTGTAGGGTTAGAGTTAGATTTACCACGGGTGGGAAATGGAGTCGGGCCCGGTAAAAGCCGGGTAACCAGTAATTGAACGTGCATAGCTATGATGTTGCATGCATGTGGAAAAGGCAACTGAATGTGGACACATTCTGGAGGCGCATCGGTTGATCGATCGTTCGCTCAATGAAAGCCCATGCATCTTAGTCTGCACTGGGAAAAAAGAAGTGCAGCAGTTCCTGCTTGTGCGATCGATCGTTGCTTCAGTTGTTGCCACAATATGCGGCAAGTTGCAGTCAGTGACACAGCTTGACTTGAGGCGCTACAAAAATAGCAAACAGGCACTTGACGCAAGTCGCAAGTGGCATGTGGCATGTGGCATGTTGCAAGTTGCCTCAAGTTGCCTCAAGTCGCGCATTGTCGATCTTTTTTCGCGCATCGCCTGACCCATATTTATTTTTGGCATTGGTATTTTGCATATTTTGAGTTAGTTTCTGCTTGCGCTTTCCCACTCACCGAAATGGAAAGAACTTTTCCAGAAAATGTCGTCCCAGGCTGCTCGTTGTCATCATGTCAAGGGGGGTGTCCCGGGTGTCGGGCGCCCAAGAAGATCACTTAACTGCACTTTTGCTTTCGGCCTTGTCTCTATATTAGTGTGTGTGTGTGTGTGTGTGTGTGTGTGTGTGTGTGTGTGCGCGCGCCTCGCAGGAAATGCTTCGCTGTAAACTGCGCACAATGCAATTGAAAATACGCTTTTATTAAACTAATCAGACGTTATATATACACCATAATATATGCATATATATATACACCAAATACACAGCAGACGCCCACACACACACACACACACACACACACACACACACACACAGAGCAGAGAGAAAGCTCTGTTGTACATGAATTTTAATGGGCTTCTTTCAAGAACTTTTCATAAAATGCAAAATTTTCACCAACGAGAAAAAAAAATATCAGAAAAAAAACAATAAACAACAATAAATAACAACAAATAGTTGAGAATCGCGTAAGCCGACGAAGCGTTTCGCTAGCGATTTGCACGTGTTTTTGCTCGCACGAAATTTCCGCCAGTTGCCCGAACCCGAGTGATATGCCATATATATGTATGTACGTATAAACATATCGTGCTGCCAGAGTGACTAATCCGAAACAAAGATACGTTTAGCGCTAGGAACTGACAGATTTATCTATTACAAACTTTAAGTATTTCATGTATATACATATGTATTGATAGGATGGGGAATGTCCAACTATTTGCCCAAAACAACACAGAGTGAGGGGTACGAGAGCTGGGTTCCAGTAGAATTCCCAGTAGATAAGTTTGGGCGGGATAAGTTTACTTTAAAAAGATCTGTGAGAAATTTGTATTATCTGGTATTTTTTAGAAGTTTTACGATAGTACCGCCGGACATTGGTATTATTTAGTATTTTTTTAAGACTGTTTAATGAATGATCTGTCAGAAATTTGTATTATTTAGTATTTTTAAGATGTTTTTATGATAATACATAATAAAAGATCAGCCAGAGATCGGTATTATTTAGTATTTTTTAAATGTTTTACCATAATACTGAGAGAAATTGGTATTATTTAGTATTTTCTAGATGTTTTCATGATAATACTCTGGCAGTATTGGTATTATTTAGTATTTTTTGACGTTTTCATGAAAATGTATAATAAAAGATCTGCCAGAAATCGAATATTTAATCCCTTACATTTTCAATTCTAGTTTTTATATCAATTATTTTTCTAGTACTCAAATCAGGATTTCATTAAGAACTGCAGCTAGTTTCAAGTTATTTCAATATTTTTTTGAGTTAAATTTTAACACAAGCAGATCTAGATATCCCAAAAAGAAAAAGAGATAATATTTTACATTAGATAGATTCTTCTTCTTCTCTGATGAGCCCAATTCTATGTTCATCTTCTTCATAAACTATTTCTAACCCTTTGCTATCCTTTTAAAAACTCAACTACTCTTATTTTTGCACTTTCTCTCTCTCCCTCCCGCTCTCCCGCTCTCAGCTCAGTGAGGAAGAATTCTACACTCGTGCCAACTTCCCAACAGATCTGAACTTTTGGTTTGAACTTTGCCGGCTCAAAGAAGTATAAAAACAAGCGGCAATAAAACAAACATTACATAAATTGCGAATTTCATTTACTGAGCTTCGTTTTTGTTGTTGTTGTTGTTGTTGTTATTTTTGCTGCTGCTTCTTCACTTTGTCGTGAATGAGAAAAAAATACAATCGAAAAAAAAAGCACAGCTTTATTTTTGTTGTTTCTTAAGCTGTTTGCACAGTTGAGCGTTACCGTTACAGCACGAGAGCAAAAAGAGAAGAAGAAGAAAAAGAAGAAGAAGACAACTGCAATGACAACAGCAACAACAACAACAAGAGCTAAGGCTGGCGAATTTCGCTTGATTTGAATGAATCACAAACGATCTGCGCGGGAGTCCGTTTGAGGGCAGGGCTGGGCAGGGGTGCACACACACACACACACACACACACTTCGTTTACGCGGCGACTAACAAAAGAGCTGCGCAGCAGCGCTTAACGACGACGACCGAAGACCGAAAAGAAGGCCGCGCGCGCGTTCACATTGAAAGTTTAGCAGTGACTGAAGGCGACGACGCGACATGGACGCCCCAGAGCCAATGGCGCACTCAACGCAGAGAGAGAGAGTGAGAGAGAGCAAAAGAGAGCACGAGCAGCAGCAGCAGCGAGAGCAGAGCACACTGGAATGAGCGCAAAGCGATTGCCGCATGCGTGCGAGCGAGCAGGAGGAGGCTGCCGAAAGAATTGGAAAATGGAATATTTACGATTTTTGGCCAGAGCAAAAGGAAGCCATTTGCTTGCCGACCGACCCGACCGCCCGCCCGCCCTCTGGCTGGCTGACTCACGCAACTGGTGGCAGGTTCAATCAACTGCAATTTAGCTGTGTGGCAATCACATCGATAAGCGAAATGGCGGCAACAGCGAAATGCAAATTAATTAGCCGCCGCGTGTGCAGCACAAATGGCAAAATGTAATGTTATTTTGCAATGTTTGGTTGAATTAGTTCCAGTTTCCAGCCATGGAGCTGCGCTGCCAACACACCTGTCCAGCTTGACCGGCTTGGCAGCGATTTTCTCTTGACGCGCTTTTCACCAGGGGGCCTGGTTTTTCCGCGACTCGCATTGCCAATAGCCGTTACTGCAGCCGCATGCGGAAATGTGTGAAAGAGAAAGCGCATAATCCAATAAAAGCAAACCGAAGGCAACAACAACACTGAAAGCAGCAGGCGTAAAGGTTGTTGTTGTTGCTTTTGCCTTGATAAAATAGTTGACAACAAGTGCAGCAGCCCTGGGGCATGTGCATGTGGTAAGGTGAAACCCGTTGCGGTCTCGCAAGGAAATAACAGCTAGGCGAGAGCGAGAGAGAGCGAGAGAGAGAGCGAGACATTGATCGAGAGCGTTTAACTGAGCGCTGAAGCGTAACTGGAACTGGCGACTGCAACCAAATCCAAATGCAAATCCCCAAGTGCCAAGTGTTGAATGCAACAAGAACTTGACAACTTGGCAACTGCATCATTTGCCACCGTTATGAAAGCTCTTGACAAAAAACTGTTTAGGCTGTAAAAATATGGGAACTAGAGCGGAATTTTGTAGGCCAAATGGATTATTTGTTGAGACATAATCTTGGTTAATTTAGGGATTAGGCAATCTTATAAGTTATATACATATAGTCGGAGAGTCTATAAAATATATCTATAGAGCAAAGCTAGAACTGGTTGCGAATTGTAAACGAATTTCTTTTGATAGCAACTAGCTGAAAGCAAATATTTTAAATAAGTCTTTTATTTAATACTACATTTTATTATTGAATTCTTCCCTTTTTTTTTTGTTTTTTTGAACGAAGAATGAATAAAAAATGGTTTGAGAATGTGATTTTTAAAAAATCGAAAATAGATTTGGGAACCGTTTTACAGGATCTATTGAACTTTTCATTGAAAACAAATCTATAAAAATATTAAAAAGAAAAGTGCAATTAAAATAAATATTGAAAGCCTTGCCAAGAAAGCTAGAACTGGTTGCGAATTGTAAACAAATTTGGGTGTACATCAAAGCACAATTTTAATAAGAAAATGTATTTTATTTATTGCCGAGTTGAATTATTAGAGCCATTGTGCTTATACTCTTTCAGACGTGGTAAATAGGTTGAAAATGAGAGAACACTTTTGTAAGAGGTTTTTCTTATATTCACAATCATTTTTGAACTATTGATAGACAACAAATCAGTTGAACTGTAAATGACTTAATTCATAAGCACACATTCAGTTTTGTAGATTGCGCAACTGACACGCCCATCGATTAAGGCGCAACAACAAAAATAAAGAAGAATATGTATAAATAAATAAATGCGAAAGTTGCAACAATAATTAGCAAGTTGGCAACGGCAATAACAATAACAACAATAATAACTCTCAAAATTAATATGTGCTTAGCAGAGCCAACTAGCCATAAAAGTGATAGACATATTAACCCAGTACTCCACATTTCTCTAGCTCAACGGGCACGACCACGACGAGGTGGCGGGGGCTAGTGGGAGGGGTGGGGAGGGGTGTGGGAGGCTAGTGCTTGACGGCGACGACGAACAAAGTAGCAATTTTCAGCTTTGTTGCGTGTGGGAGGCGCCTTGTGGCAGGGGCAGGCCGACAGGGGGAGGGTGGCTGCGACGGAGGGGAGGCTGGTTAAGACTCTGGGTATTGGCATAAGTGAAGCATGCATGCCAGACACGCGAATGCGATAAAAACTGTTGCCGGCTGTGACGTCGACGGCGGCAGCGTGGAAAATTTAGTGGCAGCCATTGCATTCAACGAGCCGAAAGGAGGAAACAAGCGCAAATGTAACTCTGTCTGTTGTTGTTGTTGTTGTTGTTGCTGCTGTTGCTGCTTATTTACGACACGGCTCGATCCCTAAGCCGCCCGCAACCCCACCACATACATTTTCCAATACACTTTGTAGCAGGCGAAAACCTTTTCTTAAACTTTTCGCCTTTTTTCCGGTACGTTTGCATTAGAAATTGAAAAACTGGTTTATGACTTGGCTAACTTTAGCTACGTGCACTGAAAATCCAAACGCGAACAAAAACTGTTGCATGCTTTTAGGCTGAAAATTATCAGCCTGCATAGATTATTCGACTTTTCGTTGTGTGGGCTTAGAGTATTTGGGGTGCGGTGGTCACTTGGTCTGTGGCTAATGGCAAGCTGATCGCCTAAGCGGCTTAGCAGCGTGTGGGCGGGTCGTGGGGCGTGGGGCGGGGTGTGTGAATGGCAAAGCTTGAGAACCTGCAAAATGCGCAGCCTTGGCTTAATAATATTTGCCTCGTGGCGTTAGTGTATTAACATAGCTTGCAGTACGATGACTATGCTGTTTGGCTTGTAACGCTTGGATAAGTGGAAATTATATATGGAAGTGGGTAAGAGGTAGATCTGGAAATTCTACATTAATTCAGATATGCATGTGTACAAAGTAGATGTACATAAGGAAACTTCATATACACTGTGCTTTTCTCTAAGATTTAATCTCTCCACCTATATTCCACTTATGTCAGCGGATTTATTATAATAATCAAATACTCTCTTTGAATGAGAGCATAAACGCATAAATTTTCAAAGCTTTCTCGAGCCGAGGCAAAAGCTCATTATATGCATGCGGCATTTTGTATAGCATCCAGCTTTTGTCAATCAAATGCATATTTAAGGGCATACAAGCGTCGTGGTGCAGCATGTAATATTACAATTTATGTTTTTGCCTTCACTTTCGGCGCAGGATTACTCAGTTCAATGAAAATGTGCTGCGGCACGCGTGTCTGCCTTCTGGATTCCATATCCTGCGCCACCTGTCTAGGCATGGGTGTGTGCGTGTGTGTGACTGTGTGTGTGTGTGTGCGAGTGTGTACATGCATGATAAATGGCTTTTATCTTTTTAAAGCACTTCAGTGCACGGCTTTGAAAACTGTTCGCTTAGGAGTTGGAGGCTCATATAAGTTTGAAAGCAAACAGCTAAAAATGCCCTGGTCGGGAGTGCCCGACCTGAATATACCCTAGGTCCAGCATTCAAAACCTTTTGATATAAGAACTACATACAAAAACACGCAGACCTTTAGCTACCCCACATTATGCATGGGAAATGAACTCTTGATTAACCTCGGTGCTTATAGTCCGATCTTTGTGGTAATTTCTTTAATATGGCATACAGAAGAAATACACGCCAAAGCGCATAGCCTTGCCTTTAAAGCTAGGCTTATTTCCCAATTTCGAGGGGAATGAAAGAAGGGATTCAAGAAAGGATATCTTCTTCATTTGTATATATGTAAATTTTACAAATTAGCCTCTTAGCTCGTCGTTCTGATCAAGAATATATATCTATATATACACTCGATGAGACCGAAGAAGCTTTCTTCTGCCTGCCACAGAAATCTTATATCTATTTCAGCTATTATCAATGGGTATAGAAAAAATTGTTGACGCGTCTGTTGCTCAAAAAATGATTCCGTGTAAGTGCCACGCCCACACCAGCAGCATGCAGCATGCGGCATGCGGCATGCGGCATGCGGCTCGAAGCGAAAGTTGGCCTTTTTGCGTTGTTGTTTTTAGACTGTGGCAGCAGCCGGCAACTGGCGGCGTCTGCATGTGCCACAAGTGCAGCAGTCCCAACCGCCGATCGTCCTTGTCCTTGTCATCGTTTTCGTCCTTTGTTTGGGTCGGCGGCGTTTCGAGCTAGTTAATTATGGCGTCTGATATTTTTCTTACACTTTTCGCATTTTGAGTTTGACTTTGGCTCTTCGCATTGACGCCGCACTTAGTTTGTGGGGCATATTAGCTACGAGCTTCAGGTTGAGCTGAGCGAGCTTCAAGCTCATTGTCTGTAGCTGAAATTTGACTTTAGCTGTTGTATACCCAAAACTTCAAACTTATAAGAAAACAGGCGTACTTAAAGCTAACACGGGTGGGCAGTATTAAAGCTTTCCAGCTACTTGAATTGAGCTTTACTTTTGAGTTAAAGCTTAGGATTTTCCTACCAGCGATCTCTTCTATCTATCCTATGAAAACACACTTAAAAGCAAGGAGTTTACAGGAAAAGCTCAATAGAGAAACTTTTTGTAAGTTCTTTGAATGTTCTCAATCGAACAGAGCTTTAAGATTAAACAAGGGGCAAGCTCGTTGACAGCCCACGGCTAGAAAGCTCTTTAAAAGCTTTCTGAAAGCTTTACAATTGTAGCTGATTGCGCTGGCAACCATGGCCAGTTCTCAGCATCATATTGGCTGCATGAGTCATCCGGAAAACTGCGCAAAACTTTTGATGCTGCTTATGAGGCTCCACTACATGCGATTGGTTAAAGGGCTTGGGGCTGGAGCAGGGTGCTGCCACCGTTTGCTTCATTTTATCATTAATATTTAAGCGTCGGCGTCGATTCGATCGATTGATGTCGAGGACGAGGCGAACGGCATTAGTTCTGGGGGAGGGTGGGGATGAGAGGCGAGCAAGGACCAAAAGCAGCATAAAGTGCGCAAAAACTTGCAAACTGTATGTGTGTGTGTGTGTGTGTGAGAGTGTGAGTGTGTATTTTGTATCTGCTAAGTGCGCACTTGATGGACAAGACGACAGGGTGTTGGGGCAGACAACATCAAGTTAAATTGAAGTTGAATTTCTTACGTTGCGTTTAATGAGCGAAAAGTAATTACTTAATTAGTGACTCTCTCTTTCTCTATGTGTGTGTGTGTGTGTGTGTGTGTTGGTCTTATGTCCTGGTGTGGGCGCACCATTAATGCAGCTTAACATTGATGTCCAACTCGCATTTAAACTTGATTAGTTTTATGGTTCCCGCTGCCAGGGGCTGGCTTTCCGCTCGCAATTCCTAATCACTGTCCGCCGCGTGCGACGCCTGCCAAGCAAATCAAAATCCAATCAATGGACAGTTGGCATATTGATTGCCACGCCCCCCGTTCAATATGAACGCTGTGCGCCCTGCCCAACCACTCGGCGGGCAAGGACCTCGTCGCGACAGCGGGCATGCATTAAACTTTATGTTGCCTGCTTTTGAGCGCGCGCCGTTTTATGGCCTAGCCGAGACAAGCACCCCCAACCCCGCAGCAGACCAAAGCAGCCAAGACACAAATGGCAAAAAACATTTTGCATACTTTTAAGCGCGCACATAAAATTCCACTTTTTTGACATAAACACCACAAAATGGAACGTCGCAACACCTGCGACGCCGTTGCCGGCGTCAACAGCAAATGCCGGGCAACAACAAATCAAAAGCACGACTAAAAACTGGAAGGGTGTGTGTGTGTGTGTGTGATGGCAGCAATGTCTAGTAAATAAATAAAAGCAATAAACAGACAACAGTCGGCAGTCGGCAGCAGGCGCCTTAAGTAGGTGAGCCACACACACACACACACACATAAATATACATGTATACCCACATGCATGTCATACATGCACATACATTTACATACATACATATTTGTCATCTACATCATTTGAGCAAAAAACCTGCAAAATTAGCTTTTTCCTTTAAAATTCGACTCGATGTGCCCTTGAAAGTTAGTCAAACCAATTTTGCCATATGATATAATGCCTGTCTTGTGATATCTATATATATATATATATATATATATATATATATATATACTGTGCATATATATGTGTGAGCAAACATTCAGTTATGCCATACACTCGTCTAGGATTTCTAATGAACGCTCTGAATGCTTGACTGAACACAAGTGGCATATATAATGTGATCCAATTCAGTTGTGTATGCCATTTAAGTCATATATGATTATTGTATTATGACACAGATTGCTTATAGATAAAACTGGGATCAGTTTACCAAGCGTTTAATGATATGGCAAAGCATATGGCGTGTATATAATTTGAAATGTAAGCCGTACAATGACAACTCCAAAGATGCCGGCGGCACGAATCATTTGGGCAAGTACAGAATCTAATTTAAGCTACGATTTCCGGCACAATTTATGAGTGCTTAAATTCTTTTCAGAGATAAAAAAAAACTATTCCGAAATTTCAATTGTCAATCAGCTGAAACTTTGCTAGATTTAGTGTTCCTAACTATTTGGTTCTTACTTAAATTATTCGAATTTCCTTATAATTTCAACTTTCATATACATATAAAATGTTCTATCATAAAAGATACGAATGTATTTGGAAATCTAACCAGGACTGCAAGCACAGCCTCAAAGTTCGGCTTCTGAACCCGGTTTTATTTTTACCTATTACTAAATAGGATATTTGAGGGTACCGTTAATGTACATATACTAATAAAAATATATATATTTATAAAAAGAGGGACAGAGCGAGAGAGAGAGAGGAGAGAGAGAGAGAGAGAGAGAGAGAGAGAGAGAGAGAGAGAAAGAGAGAGAGAGAGAGAGAGGTATATTAAAATGTGTAAAGTGTATTGCAAACACTTTTCATATCATTCGCAACGCTCTCAACTGAAGGCAATAAACATCTTTTTGCTAGCTTAAGACCACGAATTCAAGCAAAATGGCGGGGCACAGCTCAATGCGAGGGGGGGGGGAGGGTTGGAGCCTGTTGGCGCTGGGGTACTGGGGGCTGAGTGGATTACACGCACAGAACAAGCTAAAGATGTCGCGAGTGAGATCTATGTGCTTTTTATGTTGTCGTCCTTGGGAACCTCGGCACGAGTTGGCCTTTTTCAGAAGGGAATGCCGCACGCTGGAGTGGGCGGTAAAGGGGGAGGGGGAGGGGAGGGGCGGTCAGGTGGTTTAGCAACGAGCAACATTTGAAAAACAACAGTTGGAATTTCCATGGCGGAAAACTTTATTCTATTACGACTTGCGAATAACACAAACAGGGCGCAATTGAAAGTTGCGTCTTGGCCAAGTTGGCGGCTGCGGTTTGGCATTGTCTGTTGCCAGCTTTTCCCCAACGGGCCGAGGAGTTGGGCTCACGGCTGGGCTACATTTATGGCATTCGGGATTTGCATGGAGCTTAAGAGTTGCGCGGGAATTAGTTAAGTTCGCCTAGCTTGGGTGACGGTGCCATTAAAATGATTTAAATTAGTTAAGCGTTCAGTTCTCTGTGTGTGTGTGTGCGTGTTTGCGTGTGTGCCACCCTGGCGTATTGGTGATGTGGCAGCTGCGGCATTCGCTCGAGCATGCCGCCATCTAAATCAGCTAAGCCAATTAACTAGCCAAGCAGCTTAGCGCGAGGCAGCCAATAAAGCATGGTTAATGCCATTTTAAATTCATAATCATAAGCGGCTAAGTTGAGGACCTTTTGAATGCCCTGCAGGCAGACACAACAACGTTCACTTGCTTCACAAAAAGTACGAACTTGTAGCATATAAATGTCTGATCAACTGTCTCCATAGAGACAAGACAGTAAGAATAGCTGCAGCACGCCGAAGATCTCATACTCTTGGTGACATTTGCCTTATGCTTCTGCAGATATCTGAGATGATGATTTTGATGGGAATATCTAGGAAAACGGAATATTTTACTATTAAAACTGAGAGACTAGTAAGAGGAACAGACGGACATGGTTATATCAACTCGGCTGATCTACAGGTTATCGGAGATGTCTCCTTCTATGCGTTACACGTTTCATGACAAAAGTATGGATACCCATGGAAGGTAAGAGGCACCCGGAACCCAACCTGCCAATCGAACTGCCTTTCTGTACATGGGAAATGCATTCTCGCCTAAAGTCCGATCTTTATAGCATTTGTCGAGTGTAAAACACTTTATAGAAAAGTGTGTGTGCATATCAGAGAGCTTTTTTTATGTGAGGCAAATGAAAGTGGAATATTCTTGATCAGTATATAGCATACGAGAACCTACAAACCAAATGCGGTATCTTGTACGGTACAATGTCTCAAAATCGATATTTATCGATTTTATGGAAATGGAAAAAAATGAAAAGAAGCTCTGGTCATGTCATATGTGTATATATTAAATTTCAACACTCTGGCTTACAATTTTGCATTCAGGCAGTTGAACAAATGCATATGGCTAGAACGATTCAGATCGTCCTACTGATCAAGAATGCATATAGTTTAGATGGTAGTTTCCATCTGCCCGTGGCACACATTTGATACCTTTATACAGGGCATAAAAAAGAAGCGTCCACTTAATATGGCTTGAGTGTATTTGTGGTTCTGTCAGTTGAACTGGAAGTGGCTACTTGAACACCTTGGCTAGTTGCTAAACGAGCTGTCCGAATGCGAACGGTTAATTTCAGGTGTTTATGCCAGTGGCTAACCCTTAAGCACACGGCAAATAGCCCATTCAAGAATGCTTGGATAGCCACAACCCTTGGAAAAGCTGACAGGGCGCACTTCAACAGCACGCTTCAGCCAATTAGCAAAGTGAGGAGCTGCAGATGGAGGTGGCGTAGGGACAGGAGGAAGCTATAATTGTTGAAACAATGCGAAACGGAAAGATGCTAATAGAGAATGCAAACAACATATTAAACAATTAAACGGAAATTAACACAAAATATATATTCACACATTTGGCTAATTGCAAAGGAGAGATGGCGAGAGGGAGAGCTAGTAGCTGGGGCCACTTCATTAATAAAGGAGTCGAGTTCATAAAACAGGAAAAGCGAAGCGGAAATGAGTGCTGCAGCCAAATGAATGCATGAAAATATGGGTTTAGATAACGCCAAGCAGCCAACAAGGAGCTGAGCATCTAATGAAGCACCAGCAGCAGCAGGTGGAGCCAACAAGCCAAGCGGAAATGTGGAGCTACAACGGGCCAGCAGCAGTTCCAAGTGGCAGTGGCAGTGCCAGGAGGCAACTTAAATATGCAAGACAGCGCGCGGCTGGGCGCCAAATATGCCACTCCTGCTACCAGCTCCCAGTCGCCAGCTGTGGCAGCTGTGGCAGGCGTCGACTGCGTGTCGTCTCGAGCTTTGGCGAAAAACATAAACTTGCAACACTTTTACCTCAGCATCAACGTGCGGAACAACCGCCCGAAAGCAGGCGAAAACAAAAGCCAAGGAAATTGATTTTATGCAACGGGCAAAAGCTGTCCCTGTAAGGATCTGCCGGACGAGAGGCACACACAAAGACAAACAGACAGACAGACAGACGGACAGACAGACAGACAGTATGCTAAAACCACAAGAAAAATGGTGTCTCTGCTGTAGAACAACGGCAAAAGTGACATAAATAAAAGCCGTGACTATAAATCTAGCCCATAAGCAGTTAAAGAGTCAGCCCCAAGATGCGGCACGTAGGATTCATACAGCCGCCCCGCCTCCCGTCAAAAAAAAAAGGCTCAGCCCCAACCCTTAGACGGCAACGAATACCGCAAAATGCAGATAAATATGTAAATAGATACAACTTGGATTATGTTTCGACAACAAAAGTGAAAAGTATTTTACACTTGATGTACAAAAGAATAGAAAAGCAAATACAATAAGAACGTGAAAGTAAGGATCTGTGTGGCACGCCGAATATTTAATACCCTTGCAGACATTTGTCTTGCATTTTTGCAGATATGTGCGAAAAGTGAAACCCGTAAATGCGGAGTTTTAATTGAAATTTCATCATTTCTATGGTGTTCCGATGCTGATGGATCTTTGTATATATATCAGGAGCATTGTGAGAGACGTCTCTTCCCATGCGTCACATATTTCATGACAAAATTAGAATACCCTTCACAAAAGTATAAGAACGCAACATAAAAGGACGCCACAGGAACAGGTCTCTCTCACAGCGAACTTTTGATTCGTCGTGTGCTGAGGCAATGATATGTGTTAGTATTCACATAAAGTATGAATGGGAAACAAAGTATTCAAGGCTCAGACTGAGTAGCTAGCTTGTAGGAGGGGCAGGCAAGTCTTCCTCTAGAAAGACCCAATCGGAGTGTGGAATAAGGACGGCATTAAATATATCTCGAACCTAAAGAGAAGCAATCACTTAAAAAGCTGCGAAAAATGCTTAAATCAAAGTTTAAGTCAAATTTTATTCAGGGTTTGGTTCACAATTCGAACCAGTGTTACGCCTGAAGCTCAGTTCGTGAACCAGTTTCGGTTCGTGAACCAGTTTCGGTTCGTGAACCAGCTTCATGAGCACATGCTTTCAATTCAATATTTTCGCTTTGTACCAGATTTCAATTAAAGAATTCAATAATAAATCCTAAAATTCCTTTTTTTTTATTTTGTTTTAAGCAAGTAGGTATTACCCGGCGTTGCACGGTCAAACTAATTTAAGTAGTTCCGATCAACTTTTAATAAACACAAAACCAAAATGAAAACTGTAAGTACAGTGAAAACTCTCTGAATGGACACTTAGGCGAACAGACCTCCTGAGCGGAGATTTTCTCTCAATCAGAGGCTTGAACTTTGCAGCTTGCAGCGGGGTTCGAACTGCCGTTTTTGCACTATTTGGTTCGACGCTCGGAAACCTAAGTCACAGAGGCTCTTTTATGCCACTTCTAGGTCGAAATTTAGGCATAGATCAGTCTCAAGAAGAAAGCGCTGCCTTATGCTCTCAGTTTTTCGCCCGACTTTATATCAGACTTACATGCGATATACGATTTATAAAGAGTTGACAGCTTAAAGGTGCCTTTGACTTGTCTGACCTGACATTGTCAGGCTGTTGTTTAACCCGATGCCGCGAAATCCCCAGCCATCTAACCCTTTTGGTCCTGCTACGTGGTCGCACTTTTTGTCACGCTCTGCTTGGCCACACTCCGGCGCCGAGTCATTGTCAGTTCGAAGCTGAACCCAGACACATTGTAAACACCGTCAACATCGACAGTCTATTAAAATGCCAGTCGAGGCATTGCGTACCAAGCCGTGCGACCTTATCACAGAGAAATGCGCCAATTCTCGTAACCTGTACAAAAAACCAAACCCAAACCACCCTGCCAAATGTTTCCTAGCCAAACGCTTGCTTCAATGTATTGCTACTTTCTTATTTCTTGTTTTTATTTTCTGTTTGTTGTTGTTGTTCCCGATGTTTTCAGTTGTTGTTGCCTTAACATGCGTTTTAATGTGACCCTTGCGGGCTCATAAAATTTCAACGTTTCTTTGATGGTTTTACCCATCGTCCACCTTTCCCTGGCTACCTTTTTCCCTTTTTTTCTGTTGTTGTTTTTTTTCTGTAAGCTTCGATTGATTTTGATACGGCAAATGAACAACAAACAACATGGAGCATGAGATTGGTGGTAGATTTGGATTCGAACAGGAAAGGGCGGTTGGGTTGGTTCATAAAATGCGGCTGGGCTACAGGTAGTTGTTGGCCTTGACATGGGCCCTACTGCAGCATTGGAATGTATGCTAGCTATAATGGCTTGCAGGATTTTGTGCTTAGACTGGAACTGTTTGCACCTAATGCCTTTAATATTAGCAATTAACATGGGTGAGGATAAACTTGTCGAAGGAGTTTTACAGGACTTTCGCATGAGGCTAGAACTATGCAATTCCACTACGACAGCAGTTAAGCCCAGAAACTAGTTATTATTCCCATCCCAAAGGACTTGGATAGCAGCCTGTATGTGTAGCTAGGGGTCGCGACAATATTTTGCCTCTCCGTTGTTGAGCCTGTAAGAGACACCTGAGTTTCTAGCTGTCAAAAACACAGAAATCAAGTCGCTTTACACGCTGAGGTAGATTTCTAGGGTGGATATTAAAAGGTTCGATTTTCTCAAAATTAACTGCAAACTTAGCTAAACGTTTTCCTTAATTTCTGAGCTCTCAAAAATGTCACAATTTTATTTATAGCAAAGAATCAAGAAACTCAGCTACATTCATTGACAAGCGCTGATGATAAAGTTTGGTATGTTTTACCATGAAGTTTAACATGAACTGCAACTATAAAAACATTAAAGAACTTCTCATTTTAACTGAGATGGCGAGCTTGTGGATATCCTGTAAATAGGCAACAACTAGCTTTGGTGGTTTGAACTAGCGCTTTCTCGTATGGCTCAACTCGTGAGTCACACCTACGAGCCTCACAAATCTCATAAATAAGATTTCTGCTTGCAATCCAATTCGACTTAAGAACATTTTGCAGCCTTGATGAGCGCTACGAAACCTAAAGCATATACCAGTCTGAATGTGTGAAGTTAAGATATTAAAATAAATCTGAATAAGACACTTAGCTTGAACTTAGCAATACATATACTAATTACATATAAATTATCGCAAATTTATTCCTTCATTTACTTATGCCCATTTTAGTTTTGCAGGGTATAACAAAAACGGAAATACTACTTGCTTTGGGGTTAACCCCAGGTAGGTCTAGAGTCTGATCAAAAGCCAAACAAAAAAAAACTACAACTCACAAAAAACTACTACGCACAGCGTAGTAAAGAGCAAAAGGAATGCGCTTTAATGTGCCAGCATTGTGGTTGAAAAGGGGTTACCGCAACGCCTGACGCCAGTCTACCCAAAAGAAATCCGCAACCAAATCCAAACAAAATTTATCAGATAACGAATGCTGAATGCGCTTACAAAATGATTTCAGAATTCAGGTATTACAGGTTAATTAAACAATTCAAGAGAAAAAGAAACAAATCTGTGCAGGATTTACACCATTCGCAGCCAACTTAGTGCTACAATATGAAGTGTTAGTGCTGCCAGATCGCTTAGATCGCGTAGTCTGGCAATATTTGTATTTTTTGAGTTGATATAGCCATATCCATCTGTCCGTCTGTCTCTTTCTATGCGAAATTACCTCGCAGTCTTAAAGCTATGGCATTGAAACTTGGCATATGTCCGTCTTTCTGTTGCAGGCAGTACATCTGTCGGAACCGGCCGGATCGGACCACTACTCTATATACCTCTCATAGGATTGACGGGTCAAAGAGAATGTTCGTGTAAAGAAGACTTTTTTGCTTATCAAAATATCTTGTGTAACTATCATGCTTATATATGAGCTATGTAATAGAGCACTAACGAAAAAATCGATCAAACTATTTTGTTGTCCACTTTCCATATATTCATTATCATTTTTCACATATATACAAAGCCGTAAGGGTATTATTTCTTCGGCATGCCGAATTGCAGTATTAGTAAAAGTTCCTATAACGATAGTATACACATGCATATATACACTAGAAAACTTAAGGTAGTAAAATGTGGACTTAAAAACTTTCTTCCTCTACCTTCTATGGCAAGCCGCATGATATTTTCATAGTATGCACTGCGATAGGAAGGGTATAAAAACCACTATCAAAGGCGGGTGCGAAAATAAAAAAGGGAACCGGCAAAGAGTCACGTGAACCAATGGAGCAGCCAGCGAACCCAACAAGTGAGTAAAAATCTAATCCATTACTCAAACCCGCAAAAGCAAAAGTAATGGTCGAACCCAGCCGGAGAGGGATGTAACATAGTTGTAGTTGGGGGCTTAGACGGGGTTTCCAGCTACCAAAAGCGGCGTAAATCTTTTGTTACATTTTAGTGTCCCTTTTGTTGTTGGTTTTGGTTAGTTTGGTTGGTCTGCAGATGAGCTCCAACCAAACAAAAAACAAAAAGAACCGAACGTTCAATTGAATGGCCCCGTGCTGGGGCCAGGCCGTGTCTGGTACGTGCAGCATATGTGGCACGTCGATGCGGAAACGGATATAAAATTGCAATTCGACAGACCAGTTGAATGTCATTTCAGTCCGCAAACCGTAGCGAATCGCCGGTCAGCCCTTTTGTCCCCTGACACCAACTTTCCGAAACCGAAAAGCAAGTCCATGATAACATGCCCGAATCTGAGACGTGCAAATGTTTGTGGCAACTCTGGCCTCATCAACACACATACACACACACACACAGACACACACGCAGAGTTCAAGTTCGAGTACGCTCTGGCGCCTCCGATTCAGATTTGGGCCCTTTTTCATTTTCACAACTTTTGACCCAAATTCATTTGTCACATCGAGCGGCAAAAGCCAATGTCATCCACCAGTGCAAGGTTCATATAAATAACTAATAGTGTGAACAGCTTGGGTGTTAGAGGTTAACTCTTTGTCTATCGCAAGGCGCGTATTCACGGGTGGCTCATAAACCGTCAGGTAAATTTGCCGGAATAAAGTTTGGCAACAATGCACAGTGCGTTAGTAGAATGAGTTACGTTCGTAACTAAACTAAACACTGATAGCTACTAACTAAACTGTAGTAAAAGTGACATTGTTTGACAAACATGTACATTTACAGTGTTGCGAAAGGATGTGGCAAAAGTTCCTGTGAAGTTTGGCAACAGTGCGGCCATAAATTTGAGCGCTCCATGAACATGAGCAGCTGTGCTCAGCTACTTATGTTAAGTATGTGTACTTTAAACTGTTGACTAAGCCACGATATTTGCCCTCTCTAGAGGAGTCTTGGATAATGAGTCTTCATCTGGTGAAGTTTGGCAACAATGTTTGTGCTGAAAAGCTTTCTAGTGGATTACAGAGGTTGTATGTAACATATTGACAATGGGATAATGTGAAATCCTAATAATCGTGTACGAAGGCGCAAAGCTAGATATTTTGATAGCACAATCCTTACAATCATAATAGACTCGAATATTTTACTTACGTATATTTGCTTCATCACAAAGAAGTTTGGCAACACTGCTAGATGCTGTGAAGTTCGGCAACAGGGCAGAGAATGCTTGTAAATTAAAAAGTTTTAAAACTATTGCAGCATTTGTTAACAACATTCATTTTACTAATGAGCTTTACGTCAAGCCAAAGCTCGACTAGAAAGAAGTCAGGCAACAGCGCAAAATATGCTTGTAAATGGAATAGTTTTAAAACTATAGCAACATTTGCTAATAACATAGCTCAAGGAAACTTTTAACATTCATTCTACTAATGAGCTTTAAGTCATGCTAAAGCACAAATCCTTTTTCGTATGCATGAAAGCCGCAAATATTTTTGGCTGGCTGCCATTTAAGCCTTAATAGTCGGAAATTAAATCAAGATTTGCGTGCTGCACAGAAACGGAAACGGAAAAAGTGAAATGCCGGCTGACAAAAAACATAAAAAAAAAAATGGAATAAAGGGAAATTGCAGCCGAGGTATTTGCATATTTGTCGCTGCTGTAGACCGAGGCCCGTAGACGACAAACACACACTGCCGTAACTGTGACCCCGGAAAGTGGACGGACACTGTCATTTTGACCATGAAAATGAAAATATGTTCGAGTTGTGCATAGCTCATGCTTTTTTTTTTTTGTTTTCGTATTTTGCATTTTGCCTATTTTTGTGGCGAGACCAAGAAATATGTTGTGTGTGGATTTGTAAAAAGCGCAAGTGTAATTAGTGTGAGGCTTAACGGGGCTAAACAAACTGTCGCCGCGCGTGGGCCAAAACCCGAGACAGACCCAAACGCAGCGAAACCCACAAAAGCGCCAGCCAAAAAAAAATAAAATAAACAAAGACCCGTTTTTGCATGTGGGTTCTGCATAGATTTGTGTTTTTTTTTTTCGTACAACTATTGCCAAATTGCCATTTGAATAGTCGCGAGGTTTGCGCTCTGTGGGTCGGGGGTCGAGGGTCGAGGGTGTCCCACCAACAGCTGATGACTGCTTGCAACTGCAACTGTCTCGCTGATAAATCGCTTGTGCATTATTTACGAGCGTTTTTCTTCATTTTGTTGTTGTTGTTTTCGTTTTTCTTTATACTTGTGTCGCTTTTGACGTGTGCATTTTATGCATGGTTACTTTTTATAGCCGGCACCCATGACGTATGCGTGATGTGGCGCTCCCAGCAGCCGCAGTCGAGGCAACTGTCTGCTGCTTGGACATTTGTTGGAAAGCCCGTCAACAATTGTGAAACGGCCTTGGCAAATGCTAAAAACACAACTATTGTTGTAAATTATGAATGCATTTAAATTTCCAGTTTATGCGTGCGACAAACTAAAGGGAAACTAGGTACTTCAATACAACTGTTTATGGCATGAGAAAGTTGTAAAAACTTACTGTGATTGTGTTTACAGCTGAATGCATAAAATGGCCAGCTATAATCGAAATACGAAGACTTATAGTTAGATCAGAGCCCACCCGAGGGCCTCATCTTTAGTTCAAAACGAGAACGTAAGCATATTTTCGGCATGCCGCAGAATAAATACCCTTGCCATATGGACATATGTCACGTTTCCAGTCGATAGCTTAAAGACCTCTGAGACTAGTTTGCATTGGACACTGGCTATATCTACTGCTGATCGAGAATATATATACTTAAGGACTCCTTCAATTCATTACAAAACTATAACACCCTCTACAACTATTAATAAAGACTAGAAAATAAATAGAAATTTGTACAAAATTTAGAAAATATTTAGTTACAATTTAGAATAAAATCTGATTTATATTTTCTATTTGGCAAGAATTGTCTGCTATTTAGAAAAGACGTTCTACTTGTTTTATATAACTTATTATTGACAAACTGAGATGAGAACTCGCCCTGTTCGCTGATCAAACATTATATATATGCCATGAATCGGCCTACAGTTTCGGCTTTTGACCCCATTCGAAGTAACATAAAAAGCTTATTCACTTTCTCACATTAACGAAACCAATTTGATGGACTTGTGATCTATGAAAGCAACAATAAATTGCCGTAATTAGTGAATTTGTTAACACATATCAAGTTAATGTTTATCAAGTTGACAGCCATAAAAAAAGGCATTCATCAGGCAGTCTGAACTCGGCGCTTGTTTATGGAGCTGTCACGGCGGCAATGAGGCTCAGTTTTATGGCAAAACTTCCGGTCATCAATGGCCGTCGATGGCATTCGTTCGTTGTGCAGCATGCAACAATTGCTAACAATGCTCGACAATTCGGTCAACAACATCTTGCCGGCTTTAATGAGTTGGCGTGCATGGACCTCATCAAATGTGGCCTTGATGGCGCTTCAAAGTAAACAATAACAACAACAAAGTGTTGCACTTTCTGGCAACGAGGCTTGCGCTGCGAACACAGCGAATCAACCATGTTGGCCAAAATAGAAATAGTAGCAAGTGCGGAGCGATGCCAAATGTCATGTGTGTGTGAGTGCGGTGATAGGGGGGTGACTAGTGAGGGGGTGAGGGGCAGCTGGAGTATGGGGCAAGGGGTGGGCGAGTCGTCGCTCACAGACCGAGCACAGTGGGAGCAAAAGTCTTTTGATTTATGCGCAGCAATTAATTTTTTGCGCATTTTAATACCCTGTGACAGCAGCAGCAGCAAGGCGGGCATATTAGCTGATAAGAGAAAATGTTTTTTTTTTTGTGTTTTTAAAACTGTTTAAATGTGATTTTTGCAAATTTAAAAATTGAAGGATATTTGGCACACATTAGCAGTTCATTGTTTATAAATGTTATTATTTTTATTTTTTTTTAAATAAATTTGTAAAACTATAGGGTATTTAGTAAAACAGGTTTAGAGAGTTTATGCTTATGCATTAGCTTTTGATTATAATTTAATAAACGCTGTCATATCTTAGAGAAGAATTGATGAATGTCGCTTAAGCAACTCTTTGTTGACTTAAATTTACAGGGTATTGCAGGTGATAATCAGACCAAAGTGTGGTCCTACATAACAGATTTATCACAATACGTGATTTAATATTAAAATCTGTTTCAAAAAAGACTCAAGCCACAGTTACGCACACATGGTGCAGGGTATTTGCTGGTCGTGCATGCTGCTAAGGCAAACGCTTACCGTTTGCTGTATGCGTATTGCCACGGGGAAGCTGGCGTGGCCAACGACGGCGACATGGACATGGAGCTATGCAAGAGGCGACATAGCATGGAACGGCATGAGTTTACACGCGCACACACACACATGCACACATGCACACACCCAACACATAAGTGTGCGTCAGACAGAGACAGAGCGACAGTCAGACAGACGCACGGCAAGGTGCGTTCACGCGTTGCAATGCAGAATTTAATGCCCCTTACAGCACACAGCCCCGCACCAGGCACACACTCTCTTTCACACACACACGCACACACACAAGTTTGTCATTTGCCGGTCCCGAGGCCTGCTCGGCATTTTTGTGCACGGCGCGCCGGCAACGGCGATTGCGGCAGAAGTTTTTGCGGCCAAAATGGGCAACGCTTTGGAATTTTAGTTACGCTTTGTTGCCTCTGCTGTCTGTGCATGTGTGTGCGTGTGTGTGTGTGTGTGTGCCGCTGCTGTTGTTGTTGTTGTGTTTTGCTAAGTGTTTGTTATGATTTATATTGGTTTTATTAAATGTTTCAACAACCTTTTGGCAAAAATTATTTACTGCTGCGCACCGAACACGCAATCCTGAGCACATGAAATGCGACAGCCTGCTGTGGCATGGGCCCCAACCTAGCTTGGGGCATGCCCCAAGCATGAGTGACATCCAACTGGAATGTTGCAAGCGGCGTGGCTGCGCCTGACACTTGCCACTTGCCACTTTGAACGTGGCCAACGCGTGTGGTTAATGAGTTTTGGCAGCAGCACTCAAAATGCAGCCCCAGCCCAGCGGACAGGTAGCCGGCAGCCGGCAGCCGGCAGCAGCTGTGTGGCAACCAAACCTAATGGCAAAGCTCACTTAAGCTGCCAGCCGAAGGACAAGAACACAACTTTTGCCCACTCACAACGCAACCTTAATGCTCTAACCAGACTTGGCTAAGGGAACGTGCGGAACAACGAACAACCTGGCCAAGACCTGGCCTTAAGCTAAATATTATTCACATAATGCAGCCTGTTTTGAAACCTCAAAGAAAAACTCGAATTTAAATGAAACTGCAGAAATATAACACTCACATAGGAAATACAAAGCTGAGATTGCAAAAAAAAGCTTTTGCTAGCTAGTTTAAGCCAATTAGAAATCAAATTTATTTAGATAGTTTTTCTTTATCAAAAAAAAAATAGAAAAAATAGTTTGTGTCAGCACAAGTTATGTCCAACAAATTGATTTAGTTCATGTTATAAGCAAAACATTTAAATTCAGTTCAAAAAAGTTTTTAAACTTGAAAATAAGAAACGATTAAACTGAAGCATGTTTATTATTTATTTATTTAAGAAACCATGAGTTGAATTGACTTATATGGAATTTCGCAAAAAGAATAACTTAATTGGCATTGAGTATTAGGAAAATGTTTTAATAGTTTCGAGCCAGAACCACTTGAGAATTACAGTATGCAATTTGTGTTATATGCCAGAGCTATGTTGAGCGTAGCACAGTTAAATAACTGTTAGTAAAATGGTATGCCACTTTTAATCAATTCCACAAGCACTTATTTTAGCATTAGAATAAATTTTATGTGGAAATTTATCTAATAGAAACAACATTGTAACTTATCTAATTACTAGTTACTTTTCTCTTGTGGGAAAATACACTAAACTTAAAATTGTTTATTCAAAGAAATTCAATTTCAGGCCTAAAAAAGATAACATGGCACTTTAACTTCATGAACCGAAATATGAGTGACAAACGTTCATAAGCTATTTTAATTATTTCACAAACTTTCGACTAATGTTTGAGGAAAATAGCATATTCTATAAGTTTGTATAACATATAAAATAAGCTAGAACCGTTTGGGAATTACAGTTTAAATTGTTATTTTTACTGGAAAGTTGTCGTATAATCTATAAAGTAAAGTCCCGTAAAGGAATAGCATACATTATTAGCTAGAACCGTTTGGGAATTATAGTTTAAAATTTGTTACTAGGCTCGGAAATATTTGTGTATTTGCCAGCTTCCACTTCCACCTGCTTAGCTATTCAACCTGCTCCGGCATTAAATTATATAAAGCCCCATTTGTCTTTCGCTTGCTTACAATATAATAGAATAATATTTAAGGTAAGCTCAAAATGCTGTTGCCATTATTTCATATTTATTTACGGTATCTAACTACTTGGGGATTGTCGCTTCAGATGACTGCGACTACGACAGCGGCGCCGACATCGAGGACATTGAGCACATTTAAGGACAACATACTTGTGTCGACATGCACGTTTCTGACGGCTTTATTGTCAGCCAAGTTCCAGAACCCAAGCCTGGCCACCTGGGCGGGCTCCTTGTCGAAGCTGTCTTTAGTTTTTGTAGCCATAAAGAACGTTGAAAATGAGCACAAAGTGCTCCAAAATGTCGCCAAGCCGTCTCGCAAAATCTTACACTCTTCAACTAGTCAGCTCTCCCTCTCTCTCTCTCTCTCTTGCTCTCTCTCTCTCTCTATCGCTCTCGCTCCCTCTCTCTCGCTTTCTCTATTTTACTCCCTGTCTCTGTCTGGCCGTCTTGCTGTCTCTTTTAGAGCCACGCACTTGAATGACTTTTCATAACTTTATAAAAGTTTGCACAATGCAGCGAGGAGGACAACAAGGACGACTTGGACGACGGCAACGCCGCTGACAAGGATGAGGCTGAGCAGCGACAATGAAGACGTTGCCTGACAATGGCCAAATGAGTGCCGGCTAGCTATGTGTGTATGTGCGTGTGTGTGTGTGTGTTTGGCAGTCGAAAGTTTTGTTTGCGCCGTGAGTAACTGTGGGGTCAACTTTTGCTTGGCACGTTTCCGCTTCCGTTTAGCGCCATTTGCCTGTAGTCTACACTTGAGCATAATGAATATTTTGCTAAATTGAAATGTTGTTCTTGTTCTGCCGTCGCATTCAACCCAGTCCCAGTCCCAGCCCCAGTCGCCGTCCCAGTCCCTATCCAAAAGCATATTCCACATCCTCCCCTGGCCTGTTTAAACGGCTTTTGAGTCACTTTCACTTTATGAGTGTGCCGCATCGCCGGCTGCATAAATATGAAAAATGTAAAATTTAATATGCAATTTACGTCAGCTCAAAGTTTTTAATACCCTTCCATAGGGTATTGGACCTAACAGACAAGCTTTACAGATATCTGAACAGCATCGGTTGGATTGGAACAATTCGTTTTTGTTTAAATAGCGGTTTTCCTTTTGAAGATCTTTTCAATACGCAAACGTGAAAAGTGCTCATGAACTTTTTATTTAATAATTGGTTTGGTTCAAGATAAAAGCACTTGTGTAGGGTGGACTTGTTCGTTCATGAACCATATGAACCGAACCCAAAGACAGCCAACTAGCTGTTGCGAACCGTGAACCGAACCAGCCTGGTGAACACAATCAGGCAAATATTAGGCACAATATCTACAGCAAGTGCATTGAAACTTCGTCTAGCCGCAGTTGAGGTTTTCTTTATTGTTTTTTTCTTTTAGTTCCTGGGCATTCTTGGCCCTGCCTGTGGGGAGTCCATGCCCAGTTCTCAGCTGACGGCGGGTAGTTCTATTCTTGGTTGTCCTTTCAATTTGCATATTTCGTGCTTTTTCTGCTTTGGCTTTTAATGTTTACACTCTAAAGGCTGGACTTGCTTTTCCTTTTTATATGTCTTTGGTCATTCTTTTGGACTTTTGGTCTTGCGGTCTATTGTCTGGGGAAATTTCGTGCTGTGCATAAGGTGTAAGAGTCCATGAATGTGTCTGTGCGAATCAGAACCTTGTGGCTAATGAGACGCTTCAGTGGAGCTGCCCCCTGCTGCTGACCAAAAAGCTGCTGTCCATTTTACAGCTGTCAGTTGGACAGTTCCTACACCCCTTCCCCTCACACACTTTTTAACCCTCTTGCATAATTGCGAAATTTGAGCTTTCGAAACATTAAAATCGCTTGTCATTTATTCAGTTTGTCAATTTCGCTTGAATTTCACATATTGTTGTTCGAATTCGTGTAGTTGTAACCTCGATACGAATTGACTAACTGACTCATTGACTGACTGACAGTTGTATGCTAAATATGATTGATACGATTGTGCGCTAATGCCACGAATTTCGATATCATCATGTAGCCAGCCAGCCAGGCAGCCAGCCAGCCAACCAGGCAGCTAGTGACTTTTGATTGGCATTTGGATTTGAATAACATTCGAGTCTGTAGCTCTCCAACAAGCTTGGCATTGATTACAGTTCACTGAGGCTGTCTGCTTGTCTGTGTGTGCCCGAAATTTCAAGGGTTTGGCTTGCCTTCGTATTATACGCAGCCCCAGTTCTTTCAAATGCATTCCAATGGTCCAAAAGCAATTCACTTAGATGCAAAACAATCGCTCGATCCGAGAAAATATCGATTATTCATGATCGCAGTCAGATTCCCAACAAGGAGGGCCGATCAGGACAGTCGATTCAAGGTGTACTTGAAAATATATACTTTTTAATTTAGAAAATCCCCAAAGCCCAAATTTTTTCAATTTTGGAAGAAATTGTAACCAATTGATTGAATATTCCTTCTGCCTGTCACATACCCATGCATAAGACCAGCATACCCTGCCTTATAGAACACTTTCAATTGAAGGTATAAACACTTTTGTTAGCCAACCGCAGATTGTGGCCAAGGTCTACTCGCTTAAATCTTAACAAAGTTGCAATTTGGCTTCAATTAATTTTGTATGCAACACATTTATTTCGACTCAAATATTTTGAGATTTAAGTCGGAATCCTTCTGCATATTTTCGCTATAGATATTTATTTATAATCTTAAAATATTTGCAAAATATAGATCCTAGGAAAACTCAGCCAACAGTTTCCAGAATTTGCGAGACAAAGTAACACATATTCAGCACACACACACACACACACACACACACACACACCCATGCACGAGCTACTCAAATATTTATGCATTTTGATTAATGGGCGCTTGCAACGCTAATTAATTTGATTAGGCGACGACAAAAAGCTCAAATTAGTTTGCTAACAATGCGACAACAACAGCAACAGCAACAACAACAACAATGTGAGAGTGTCATCAGAAGCCAAAGCAAAAAAACTGCTGCTAGATTAGGCCCGCCCAACAACAACAACAACAACAACGACAAGAACCACAACAATGCAAATAAATTAATTATGTTAATCTGTTAACATGTCAACAAGCTCTAAAAACCACATGAGCTGCCTGACTGGGGGCTGGAGGATGGCTGCACTTCAAGTTAATAAAGCAAACACCTGTCGCACCTTTCGAGCCGCTGGCTTCGGGATTGGGATTCCATACCATCCATTTGTTGCTCATACGCATCGTTGAACCCGCCAAAGTGGGCAACAACTCGAAACGCGCAAATTGCTCCAAAGTTTTTGACAATCATGGGCCAAGCGTGAATCATGATGATGATGCCCATGCTGACGATGATGATGATGATGATGATGATGATAATGTAGACGAGCGTATCTGTCAGCTCGTCTAAGACGTCATCAATTTGGTTGCCAAGCAGCAGCCAACTCCCTACAAGCCTGGCCCCCGCCACACACTCCAGCAAAGCGCTCACTCCTTTTTATATCCTGTACCCAGGGCACTTGGCTTACGAGGGGTATGCTGTTTTGGTGCCTTGATATGTAACAGACAGAAGAACGCATCTCCAGGACCATAAAGTATATAAATTTTTGATCAGGAAGACGAGCTGAATCGATCTAGCCATGCCCATCTGTTTGTCCCTCGTTCTCTCTCTCTCTCTATCTCTCTCTCTCCCTCTCTCTTTGTCTCTTTATCTGTTTATCAGTCTGTGTATCTTTCAACGATCTCTGGCTCTACAAAACCTAAAGACTACCAATTTGATATATGTATATGTTTATATTTTCCTATACAATTTGTTTCTTCATTCATTTACTTTTCTTCGATAACTTCTCATATTTTTCTTATATCGATAAATATCGATTTTGAGACATGGTTTCTTGAGCATAACTCGAAATGTACAATAAATAGATATGCCAAAGTTTGTAGCAAGTTTATCGTAAATTTTATCCAGAATGTTTTATACAATATAGAATTACTGGAAATATTTATATTCTGATTGGGCTTTTATCTTTTCATTTTCTATTCTTATAAGTATATAAAATACACACGTTTTCTGGAGCATGTTCTGTGTGCAGAGCATCTCCTAGTCGGAAGCACCCATCTAAAGCTTTCTTAGTGGATTTTTTTTTGGCTCATTGCATGTGAACCACAAAACACTTTGAAGCAAAAAGTTTTCTGCGGCTGCCGCATATATAAATATATATAAATATATACGTATATATATTTATTTATTTATATATGTGTGTGTGGGTGGAAGTGTGTGTCAGCCTTACAGTGTTTTAAAATATATTAAAAAAAAGTATTTGGCCAAAAATATATGGAATTGCAATCTTGCAGGTTAAATAATTTTAAATAATTTCTAAAAAAAAAATCAAAGACAGAAAAATTTGGAATGCAAGAAACCGCCTTGAAATAATGAAAATAAAAAAAAAAGCTTGGAGTCTTAAAAATTGCTTAAAAACACTTAAAAATAAATAAACACAACCTTATTTAAGATGCTCGCAAATATTATACCCTACTATGTAGGATATGATAGTAATAATATCATACTCAGAGAGTTAAGAAATGATTCAAGCATTTTGAACATATAAAAGGAAAAAAGTTTGATCAGTTTTAATATCCTATGCGATATGGACATGTCTATCTGTCTGTTTCTAGAGGAGAGAAGTCTATCATATAGTTAAAAATTGTTTTGATTTCAAATTTGTCGTAAGGGAAAACCTTTAAAGCCATATGTAGGCAAAGGTATTGCAACAGCAAGTCGTATTTAAAGCTTGCATCTACCTTTCTCTTAATCAACTCAAATATTTATCGATATATGTTATCTGTCCTAAACAATATATCGAACTTAAACTGTGGCTCTATAAGCATGTGTATGTGTATTAAAAACCCTGTTGGAAAATTGTCCTCAATTTCGTTTAGTTTCGAGCCACTGTGCAATCATTGTCGTTGATGAGCCATCGTGCACTTTAAGCAAATTAGTTACGCAGCTCATGTTTGCCGGTCCTGTTTGCTGTTCCTGCCAGCCAGCCCCCCCCCCCCCCCTGCCCTACCCCGTCCATTTTCACGCACACATATAAAGCTTGAGCGTGTGTGTGTGTGTGCTTGTGTGTTGGCAAACAAATTTAATAAATAGCTAAAGACACAAAAGTCACAACCCTTTGTAATGGCAAACTTCCACGCAGCAGCCCCTTCCGCTTACCCCCCACCCACTGCGCCGGGGGGTGTTGAGTGGGTTGTTCTTCGGTTGGTTCTGCCCGGTTGGGCGTCGAAAGGCAGCGACGCAGTTGAAACTGAAGAAGCCATCGTCCTGGCCATGTCCATATTCATATTTACTTAAGTTTATGGCTCGTTGTATTTGTTCTTGTCAGGGATCTTGTTGTAAATTGTTATTGGTTGTTCTTGTTGTTGCTGCTGCTGTTGTTATGTGTCCGCATTTGCTTTTGCGGCCAGCCACATAAAATATATAACACTTCATTTTAACATATTTTCCGGGGCCCCGCCCCTCATTTGTTGGCCGTTGTTTTGCTGTTGGCCAAATGTCTTGGGCCAAATTCATGTGACGCCTACGACGATTACGAAATAACAACAACAACAACAGCAGCTTCCACTAACCGCGACGAGGGTCTTGAGTTCGAACGAGCAAGAGCCAGTGGGAAGAGAAGCGGGGGGATGGAATTCTGGGATTTCGGTGGCCGTTTTGTAGTTTGGCAAGAGCAACGTCTGCCGCTGACTGGCCCCATAATTTATATGCTAAACATATAAACATATTGCGCTTATATGGATTACAAAAATATTTCTGTGTTTAGTTTTTGACGCGGCGCGGTTTGTGCAGGAGGGCAGGGACAAGGAGGAGGGTGCGCCAGGGCTTGGCCTAACCAGGCACAGATTTTGCTTTTGGCCCAATCCGCTCGACAGAGAACTACAGAACTCGCTGGCTGTCAAATGCAGTTGCCTTTGACCTTTCAAAACAAAATTGAGTTTCAATTGAGACAAGTTACGTAAAGGTCGCTGCCTTTTGAACATTTTTAATTGCATTTGCATAGACACATTGAAAAGCCAAGTTAAAATGGAAACCGAAGTGCTTTAATGGTTTTAAGCAAAATTTAATAAAATATGAATAGGATATTCAATTTGGGTTTAAATTGCTACAAAAAGTGGAAAGGATTGCCGAATGACAACTGAGTTGAAAGATATATGCATACACACAATCTGATAATTTATATCTTATAGAATATAAATAATAAATTAAAGTACACACAATACTATATCTTACACATAAATTATAAGATGGCAGCCTATTTTATGGACATAATTCCTTTGATTTCCCACTCTATTATATACATTCTCGAATAACTTCGATCTTTTCAGTTCGATATTTTTTGCATCTGCAGCGCATAAATATAACAAACATTTTGAATCCGACTCTGTACAAGACCCTACACATAAATTAGGGCATATTAAGCACGTATAACCTCTGAAATATGATCAATAAACAGAATGTGAAAATCGATAACAATCGATAAGTCGATAATTATTGATACTTATCGATATCGTAAAAAATATATAATATCGACTATAATAAGCATATATAGCTCTTACAGGCGCCGAGGTTAGATCCAATAAACAGAATGTGCAAATCGATAATTATCGGTACTCTTTAATATCCCGAACAAGAGCAGCAGCTATCAAAGCGCTTAAGCAGACGGACAGGCAGACGGAAATGGCCTAAAATTGTTAAGTAGGTTAACTAAAAGCTATTTAAGGCCACATATCTTTTCCCAAGCTAAAGGCCAAGTAGGCAGATTTTTGTTTCTATATTAAATGTGTAGTTAAGGGCATCAACATATAATACAATACATACGCCCATTGTTTCAACTCTTTGAGGCACATTTGACATAGTGAAAAAAAAAACACAAAGAACTCAAAAGTTAGTTCAAGGTAGAGCTTCAACTGTCATTATACTCGAACATAGGCAATGTTGGGTAAACATTTAAGTTAATGCATGTAATTCTTGTAATTATATGAGGAATTCTCCATTGTCTCATACTCGATTGTTTTATTTTTGATGTATACCCTATACCGATTAAAATTGGTTTTAAAAGGATGGGTATAACGCTTGTGTCCAAATGTATGGCGTAAAGGAAAATAGCTTAGAAATTATATAGCATCATTATGGTATATGGCTATATTCTTTATAAGTAAAAGCTAGTCGATCCCGTCATGGAAGTTGCAGATTATTTATTCTATTTTCTGTTATCGATATCGATAAATATCGTTCGAGCGTACATTGCATTTTGTTCTCTGTTATCGATATAGATTTTATATTTGGTAGCATAAATATCGCAGCTAGAATTTCGAGCGCCTAAGATTACAGCCATATAAGCTGAATGTTGTAGGGCATAAACATATATACATATATCTCAGATACCTATCATGATCTACGTCCCAAAATTAACATATACATTCCAGTTACAACCCTTATTTTTGCACCTATATGATTGTCGAACGATCGCGAGCGGAATTCTGAAGTAATTGAAGAATATATTTTGTTCAAAATATGAAGCAGCAGGCAGAGGGCGCATAGTCACTGTGACCTGGCTGCTTACAGGGTATCTGCTAGTGCTAACTTATGCTTATGTTTGTTTTATATATGCACTATTCGCACAAACGGCAATTTCAGACTGACTGACTGACTGCCTAGGTAGTAAGCACCTCGTAGGCATTCATGCATTTGCCATTCGCATGAAGCGCTCAACGATGCATGAACCATTCTGCAGACGAACTGTGACTCTGTGACTGCAACTGTGACTGTGGCACACACACACACACACACACATGTATATATATATATATATATATATATATGTGTACGTTTGCAGGCCTGAGTCATGGCTGGCACACCCACGGCGCAACACCTTCCTGGGTCTATGCACGGGCCAAGGCCAATGCTCATCCGCATCGGCAATTGGTCAGCCGCGTTCCAAGTATTTGCCTGGCCCCAACAATTGCCCCAATGTCAATTTAGCATGACGCGGCCATTAGCTGTGGCCAAGGATTGCCGAGCAGCCGGCAGCAGGGCTTCCAAATGGCATTGGCCACTTCCTTATGGCTTAAAGTCTAGGGCAGAACTTTTGCACGCCTCGTCACTTACCTATGATGCACATTGTGTAGCTGGATCTGGCGTGTTGTTGTTAGTCGACGCTGCGCCGTTAGCCCACTGACTGCGCTGCTGCTGCTGCTGTTGTTGTTGTTGTTGTTGTTGTTGTTGTTGTTGTTGTTGTTGTTGTTGTTGTTGTTGTTGTTGTTGTTGTTGTTGTTGCTGTTGTTGCGGCACCAGAGCGGCAGCTTCTGCAGCTTCTTCACGTCCGGCGATAGGCCAATGATGCGCGTGGCAGCGGCACTGGCACTCAGCGGTGACGTCATGTTGGCCAAATCGCTGGCATCCGTATCCGCATCGGTTTCAAGCTGATGTTGCTGCTGCTGTTGCTGCTGTTGCTGCTGCTGCTCGCTGCGCAGTCGCCGCGTTGAACGACGCTGCGGCGGCGGCGGCGTTGTTTTTGGGGCCAAGCGGCGACGCTGCAAGCCATTCGCTTGATGTTGTTGCTGCTGTTGTAGCTGCTGCTGCGTTGTTGTTGTCGTTGCTGATGTTGTTGTTGTTGTTGTTGTTAGTCGACCCGTTTTCACAGGCCTCAATTTGATATCACTTAACCATTGTGGGCGTGGCTGCTGTATGTTGTTGTTGCTGCTATTGTACTTATTGTTGTTGTAGCTGTAGCTGTTGTTGTTGTTGTTAAAATTATTGTTGTTGTTGTGTTTGTTGTTGTTGTTGCCATTGTTGTTACTAATGTTGTGCCAATGCTGTAGCTGCAATTGCCTTGAATGTTGCAGTTGTTGTTCCTGCTGACGATGCTGATATTGTTGTTGCTGCTGCTGGTTAATAGTTGCTGCTGTCATTGCTGTTGCTGCTGCTGCGGCTGTTGATGCTGTTGCTGTTGCCGCTGTTGTTGTTGTCGTACCATGATTGGGCGCTGAACGCAAATCATTCAGCATCACATCCAAATCGCTGGCCAGCGAGCTGAGCAGCTGCAAAGATCAAATAATATGAAATAATATAGAACCACATAATCTGCAAATCGCGCACAACATCAAGATGAGTAGAATTTTGGGAGATAATAATTAAAGAAATAAAGACCAAAATAAGACCAAAAACAGCGCAGATACAACTTTCGATCCCCGTTTTCCAATCAGACGTCTATAATGAATTTTTATGCATCTATTTGTGTATGGGTTTGAACCAGCAACTTCGCCCACCTAAGCTTTGATTCTCATTTTCCACCCACGATTTTAACTCTAAAATTCATTTTCACAAAGATACAAATGTATGAAAATACAGCTACGTGAGTATGAGTTTGAACCAGTAACTTCGCCTAGCTTTAGGAGAGAAAAACAAAATAAGACTAGAAATTCCGCCCATAAGACTTTTGATACGTGTTTTCCAATCAGACATCTCTAATGAATTTTTATGCAGATAGTTGCATATGAGTTTGAACCATTAACTTCCCCTATCTAAGGTTTGATCCCCATTTTCCACCCACGAAAGATGAGAAATAACTCTAAAGTTCACTTTTAAAGTTAAGTTATAGAGACTGGATGGTGAAAATGAAACAAATTGAAAACAACTGATTTCCGTGAATTTTCCACACTTGTGGGTGGACTTACCAAAAATTCTGTCTTACTGCAAAAAGAACTAAATACAGTTTAAATTTCAGCTTCCTTCTTGGTGAGAACTAACCAAATTAGTCAAACAGTCAGCACAAAGAGTTCTATGTAGAAAGATTATATATTCTTTGGCCAATTGAAAGGAGATAAATGTAGTTATAGAAGATTCTACAGATTGACTAGCTGGACATTCGTTATGATCGAGTGTTTAAGCAATTCTTATTTATTGCATTTAATAACTCTGATACATAGAGAATATATTATACCATTTTTCTGTAGAAGGGATCCACTTGGCTTAGCGTTTTTTTCAGAAATATTAACAAATATTTGATTGAGCTAAAAAAAAAAAAAAAAAAAAAACAGAAGAAAAAGAAAAGCGATTCGCTGGAAAATTGCAATAGCTATCAGAATCGATGGGTAATCAAGTTCTATGCAAATCTGTCAGGTTTGTGGGTTAATGAACGGATGTCTCAACCAGCCATCGACTTGACACAGACAATCAAGTGCTGACGGCTCGACTGGCCGGAGCTGGCCATGAGAAGCGATGTGGCTGCCGTTGATTTTCTTTCAGTTTTTATGGCTTTTTCTCATATTTCATGTGCTATGTGCTGTGTTGTTGTGTGCTTTTTTTTTATTCTTTCTTGCCAAATCATGCCCCAGAGTCTAGGCAGTTTGGAGTCGGCCTCCGCGAGGAATTTCCGTTACACAAACAAAGCGGCCAAAAGGCCTGCAACTGGCGGCATTTGGAGCCGCTGTTGGACCTGGCCCGAACTGGTCTTGACTTCCGGCCATCGCTGGCATCGAGTGTGGGGAGGCCTTGACGGGGCGGACCAGGCTGACCAGGCTGACGAGCCTGACGAGGCTGACGATAAGGAAACGCCTCGAATAATTAATGCTGCTAATAATAACGGGTTTATGTGTACGCTGTGGCTGGGGTCGGGCTGCCCAAAAACCAAACAACAAAACGCATGCAACGTGCAACGTGCAACGCTTAATGCCAAAGAAAAAAAAAAAACAAAAAAAGCAACAACAAAAATGTTTTCGACAGCGAACCGGCTCCCACGCTCTGTGCTAATTTGAGCTCCACTTCTGTTTTTTTTTTTTCTTTTCTTTTTTTTTCGGTTTCAGTTGCCGTCTTTTTCGACTCTGCGCATTTATTTTGGTTTTTATTTATTTATTTGGATTTTTTTATTTTTTATTATTTGTTGAGTTTTTTTTTTTTTTTTTTTTTTTGTTTTGTTTCACTTTGTTATTGCTGTTGGTATTTATAAATATTTCTACAGTTTTTGGCCGAAACTTCGCAAACGTTGCGAGCTCTATGCAAATTTTATGCGAGCAAATGGATCGCATTTAGCGGACACTGCAGTGCGCTACAAGCTGAATTTCTTGGGTATCAGCATTAAATAAATTAAATATGAGATAAAAACAAAGACATTTTTGTTGATTTTCGATTTGCTTGGCTCACGTAAAGGTAGAATTTATGTAAAACCGCAGTCTCAAGCTTAAGAGGGAAAGAGATGTTCAAGGCTTGGGCAGGCGAAGTTACTGGTTCAAACTCACATACAAGCAGCTGTCTGAAAACTCCTTGGAGATATTTGTATATGCTAAAAGTTTAAGGTGCGTAGTTTCTAGTCTTCGATTTTTATTATTTCCCTAAGCAAGGCGAAGTTACTGGTTCAAACCCAGTTGAAAATTAATTTGAGATGTCTGTATGGAAAATGGGGATTAAAAGTTTTATGTCTGCATTTTCAAGTCTTATTTTATATTTATTTCTTTTTTAGTTTGAGATGTCAAAGCAGGGCAAAGTAAATGGTTCAAACTCTTACACAAGAAGCTCTATGAATACTCATTTAAGATGTCTGAATAGAACATATTTCATTTATTATTGCTTCCTACGAATTCCATTCTTTAGGCTGATGAAAAGTAGAATTTCCGTAAACCCTATTAAATTGGCGCAGAGTCCAAAGCGTAAGAGCTACCATGCCTAAATTTACCGAGTCAGAAGTGAGCACTACGCCGGCGTCTCCCCAAATTCGATACCCTATAGAGGGAGTAAACTGATCAAAAGTTGTATGCAAAACAACAACAATGGGAGCTTTGCAAACGTGAGTTTATGAGCCTATCTAACTGAGGTGCCTGCGCGTTGAACTAACAAGCGAGAGGTCGCCGGCTCAAATCTAGCAGGAATAAATTAATGGAAAGATGAGATTAAAAAAAAATCTGTGCATTGTGTTGTTTAATTTGTCAACTAAACTGCTGTCGATTTGTATTCTTTGGCAGGCCCCAAACAGTCGCTGGAGCAGAAGTGTGGGCTAGAGCGAACGGCTTTGTGTGTGCCCAACAACGCCGGGTACTTACTTACACAGATGACACAAAATAATAGCAAAAATTTGGTCAATTATGAGTTTCATATATATTTCTTAAGCATTTTTCTCTGCCCAAACATGCCCCATACACATTAGCTTCACAGTTCGCTATTGCGAATGCTAACTAAACAATGCGTGTCACTAATTTGCACAGGTTTCTAGCGATCCATGTTGCAAGCTGCACCAGAACACGCATACGCCTCATTGCACACTTAATGTGCAGCGTGCAGTGTCGTTTTATGTGTAATATGTAAATTCAAAAGGAGAAAAAGGCCTTAAACACATGGCTTAGGGTATAATGTGCAACACACACTCAAGCACTTAAGCACACACATACGGTATGTAGACAGGCCAGCCAATTGAGCAATTGCCACAGCAAACAAATTCAAATTGAAAATGTGGGCAAAGCAGCGCAAAAAAAAAACACACACAAAAAAAATTAAATAAAACGGAGAGAAAAAATGAGTAAAAAGAGCGAGAGAGAAAAATGTATAAACGACAATCACCGAGTTTCTTGTTTGAAGTACAAACAAAACTTCAATTGGCTGCGACTGCAATTTCAATTTAGGAATCATAAAATTTGAAAACAAGAAAGAACGGCTTACTGCGGCACGCCGAATAGTACGATGCCCTCGACACACAGTCCGATTTGATACGGATCGGCAGATATTTGAGCAGACATTGAGGGAATATACATGTCTTGAAAATTCAACAAAAACAAATCAGTTAAAAACTTAGTTTCCGACCAATTTACACGAACTAACATTTTGTTTATCTAAATCTTAGAAAATCGCCATGAAAAGCAAAATTTACATAATTTCAGCAAAGTTTTCCAAAAATGTATGTTTTAGTTTGTTGATGCTGATCAAGAATATATATACTTTATGTGGTCGGAGATGTCTTCTTATACAAGTTACACGTTTAATGACGAAATTATCAAATCGTCTACAAGGTTATAAAAAGAAATTTAGTAAAATGTATAAAGATTTTCTAAAATTTGGGGAACTTTTTTGTTTTTTTAACATATAGAGTTATATATGACATACAAAAACTTGATATTTGACTGATTGTTTCTATAGACGTCCTATTATCCGATTTAATACGGATTGGCAAATATGTTGGCAGAATATAGGGCAATCGAAACACCCCTTGAAATATTCAAAAATTTAACTTTCAGGAAAAACTAACTTTTACACTGATTTCTCACAGATTGTTGTTTGTTTTGGCGTTCCCTTTCTTACGGGTTTCCCAACTATCTAGGGAAAATATTGGGATATATATTTGCTATGGAAAAACCGACCTTTTCTATATATATTTAAAGCATATATGATATAGTGGTTCGATATTGGGATTATGGGTAAATGGCCCGCTACCAAGCGTTGCAAAATTGATGACAAACTTATGATGCCCTCCAGAAGGGTATACAAATGAAAATGAAAATTTGTTCGTGTATTTATTATAAAATTAAATTAAACGAGCTTGGGGACTTATTGCAAACGACACTGGATACGGGACAACGGGACGGTGGACAGTGGACAGTTGATAGTGGACAGTTGATAGTGGACAGTTGATAGTGGACGTTGGACACTTACCGCAATGGCATCCATCACAGCGTTAACCATGTTTGTTGTTGTTGTTCCTGCTGTTGTTGTTTCTGCTATTGTTGTTGTTGTTGTTTCGTTTATGTTGCGCTTCTTATGATTTATTTGACAGTCATGCAAACATTTTGCACAATTTCAATTCGTTGCCGTCGTCTTTTATTTCAGCCTCCGCATGTGCTGCTGCTTCCTCTTCAGCTTCAGCTTCAGCTTCAGGTTCAGCTTCTGCCTCCGCTTCGGTTTCAGTTTCGGTTTCGGTCTGAGCTCCGCGTCCTTTCGCGTCCCGCGCGCTTCTCAGCTTGAAAACTGTTGACATTTAATTAACGTGCTCGATTTGCCTATGCGGCAGGTGGGCAGCTCGTACAGCACACACACACACACACACACAGAGAGAGACACACACACACAGACACACAATCGCGCACACACACTCACGCATACATGATTGAAACGTGCTGGGCAGCTGTGGATAAAAGATTGACAACGAGTTAGTGCTGGGTTTATAAGTACCTGAAGCTGTTAATAGGTGTCGAGTGAGCGTTAAAAGGACTGTCTACTCAAGCGTTGCCAGTTGCCAGACAAAGAACATTAATAATGTAGTTAAAAGTTTATTTGTAGGTTAGGCTTATATTATCATTAATTGGCTTCTTTTCTTCATGCATATCTTCCGTTTGTGTAGCTGACTTAACAGAGTTAACAGTCTTTCTCGATTTTATTGTAAATGATGAAAAGATGAGATCATCAAATATTATCAACTATGATTCGAAATACATCAAATATTTTGCGTACTATTGAGAACCTTTTCTTATATGGGAACATCAAAAATACTCTACAGAATTGGTCTAAAAATTTATAATTTGTGCATATTTCTAATAATATTTTGACATACTTTTGTTTGCCTTGAAAAAACCCTTTAAAAAACTCGTAGACAAATATCAATAGTATTTATTTTGATTGATTTTTTCCATCACAATAAAACAACTCTCTTGAATTGAAAGAAGTTTTCTCTTCAAATTCTTATCCAAAATAATCGCTAATTACCGAAATGATATGAAAAGAAAGAAAATGAAATGAAATGTTCGAATGCGATGCCATCGAATCAGTCAAGTAAGAAGTAACACACAGAGCGTATTAGTTGGTGATTGGCAGACAAATTGATAAATTCGATTTATGAAGACCATATGCTCATTATGAATGTCTAACTGCTGCCCAGTTGAGTGTGAGCCGGCGGCGGCGATGCCAAATGGCAATTGGCATCCCTCACACGGTGCGCAATAAGCCAAATGAAAAGTGAATGTATCTTGCGGATAGTCGTACTTTTAATTAAAAACTGCGCCATGGCTAACGGAGCAATCGTGCTGTCCAAACATTGCTGAGATGTTTGACGATGATGTCCGTCCGTTCGACCGCAGCTATATGTCTATATGTCCATATGTCCGTATGTCTGGCTCGATGACTGGATGTGTGGATGTCTGGATGTGTGGATGCCTGTGTGTGTGTGTGTGTGTGTGTGTGTGTGTGTGTATGTCTGGCTGGTTGTCCTAACCGCATTGCGCGACGCATGAAAATAAAAACTTGTTTCACGTATTTTTCACAATTTTCCGCATTTATATGCTCATTAATTACATTTTCATTTCCATTTCCATTTCCATTTGCATTTACATAACCATTTCTTGTGTGTCGGCCGCTTAATGCCTTATTTTATTTGCTTTAATTTTCTTGACTTTTTTTTGATAATCATTTTTTTGTTCGTTTGCTGTTAACTGGCTCAGAAATTGCAGCAGCCTGCTCAAAATTCCACAGCAGTTGACGGAAGTTGAATTGCAAATTAAAGTGCCAGCGATTTACACGATTTGATAACAAACAACAGCCAAAGGCAACTTGAACTGCATTCGAACTACGCACAATTTAAGCTCAGCCAACAAAATGAATAAAACAAACAAGAAAAACAGCAGTAAAAATGCGATTGTCAACTGAGCTCAACGAGCAGATACCCAGCAAAGAGCTCCTCAATTCGCTTCAATCGAATATTCGGCTGGTTTTCCACATTTTGGAAAGCAGTTTCACGTTTGCCAATGAAACAATTCAATTTTAAAGATTTACATATTTTAATGCATACAAAATTAACTGACTTTTATCTAGTATCGTATTTTATATATCAACAACATTTGTTTTCTGAACCGAACCATTTTTAGAAATATTTTTCGGTTCAACTTTAAGTTTAGTAAAACTTAATTCAAATATTCGGTTCGGTTCGGTTCGGTTTGACTTCAAGATTCGGTTCAAAGTGAACCAAAAACCGGTTCGGTTCAAGTTTAGGTTCAGCTGAACTTTATCCAAATGTTCAACATTTGGCTTTGGTTCAAAGTGAACCGAAAAACCGATTCGGTTCAGGTTTAAGTTTAGTTGATCTCTACCCAAATATCCAACCAAAAACCGGTTCGATTCAAGCATAAGTTCAGCTGATCTTTATCCAAATATTCGGATATAAGTTTCTGTTCAAGTTGAACCAAAAACCTGTACGGTTCAACTTTAAGTTCAGGTACTCTTTATACAAATATGCCGTTTTAAAGCTTTGGGCTCGTATAAAGTTCAAGTTCAACTGATCTTTATGTAAATATCCAACTTTCATTTCGGTTTAAACTGAGCCAAGAACCGGTTCAGTTTAAAAACGGTTTCAGTCTCATTTAACATACGATCGTTATGGAATTTATATGTTATCCACGGCTCCGTGTTACCTTACTAGCCTTCTTAACAGGGTAATAAAATACAAACAAATAAAACGTTAGTTAAACACAAAAATATACAAAAACAATAAAAAATTGTGTGACACGAAAAACGCGTGAAAAAAAAGAATGCGTGAAATCGACGCAGTTAACGTCGCGTCGCTGTCGCTGCGCAGTCACAGTCGCAGCGGCAGTCGCAGCTCATTACTCAAGCTTAAATGCATACGAAATGAGATTTTGTCTCCGGAGTTTTATTTATTTAAGCTTCATTGTATATATAAATTGTTTATTATATGATATACACACTATGCACAATGCCGAGTGCTTTGAATTTCTCATGAGGCCCATTCAAATCGACACTGACAAGAGAGAGAGAGAGAAAGGGAGGGAGAGAAAGAGATATTATTTATTTAAGCGAAACAAGAAATGTACAATTATTAGCCACAAGATTTTATTTCTATATTTAGTCAAAATGAGTATGGTCTAGAACTAGCCAAAATGGTATTTAAGACCAAATATGAATACGAACGTTATGGAATGCGGAACTTAATAAAATGTGAGACAATGGAAAGTGAATCATAGCAATGAATAGCAGATGTTTGCGGTATGTACCATTGCCCTATGATACATTGGATCAATTCAAAAATGTATTACATATAGAACACTTAGCAGGAAAACAAACAATGGAATCAAAATCATATGGAACAATATGGGCTGCATCGTATAGGTGAGCAGTAAGAATGTGGAACAGTTTGATATGAAATGGATGAATGTGGAACAATGGAATGTAATACTAAGTACATTTTAATGTTAAGAGATGCATGTGGAACAATAAATATATAAAACAATTGAATATGAAACAGTTAAATTCAAAAACGAATATACTTCGAAATAATTAACTAAGGAATATGAAACAACGCAAAATAAACTATATAACTATACCAGGAACAGTAGACAATTTGAAACTAAAAGAACGTGAATTTGACTTGTGCAACAGATGAAATTGTAATGGAATATTAAACAGCTTAAGCTGTGCAACAAATGAAATTGAAATGAAATGGGAAACAGTGTTGTGTAACAATTGGAATGAAACAAACGGGAAAACAATATAAAGCGAATAAAAACTTTAGATACTTCGAAATATAACTTGAATCTTTTTTTACCTTTAATTTTTAGATAAATAAATAAAAATAGCTTATTATATATTTAAAATGGAAGGGTCGCGAGAGCCAGCATTAAATAAATACTAAATAAATACCAATAAAAAATAGATAAATAATGCAGCTGGTTCAGTTTATCGTTTAAAGCAAAGCATAGCCTGCAGATTTAACCCAATTAAAATAAACAACAGAAATAAAATTTTGTTTATGTATACCAAAAAATAATTTGTCATACTTATTCATTGTTTATTTCGTTTCTTTTTTGCAATAAATTTTGTTAACCTAGCTTTTCATTGGCTTGTGGCTTAGGTTCTTATTTGTTCTTTTTTAAAATGTTTCACTTCACAGTAAAATGCAGTTTAAGTGCGGCTTGCAATCAGAGCAATACACTAATTGAATTGCCTGTTAATCATAATAAGCAATAAATATTTAAGCCTGACTTTAACTATTGATATGCCTTGTACAAAAACACACCGCCATCGCCTCACTACTTTTCAATATTTCAACAGCTTTTGAACAATCTAAATATTTATAAGACAAAGAGCATTTGTGCTTCGCACTGGGCATCAAGTTTTCCCAACTTGTTGATGTCGCTTGTTTATATTTACCATTTTGTGGACCGGCTCATTAGCAAAAAGCGACACATGAGACAGCAGCTACAACAACAATAAGAGCTCTGTGACAAAAGAGTTTTGTATGGCATGAAATTTCAGACCAAGTTCCAGTTGCCCAGTTGCCCCCGCCCGCCTGCCCTGCCTCGCAGCTCAAAGTTGTTAATACACTATCTTAACGATTGTTTATTAATTTAGCTTTTATGCAATACGCAAAGTTGGGTTATTATTTATGTTAAGGTAACAAAACAAGACCACAAGAGAAAAAGAGGTTAAAGCGGCGTTAAATTGAAGTTAATTAAATGATATTGAGCCATAAATTGAAGACGGCATTGCGCGTTGGCCAGATACAGATACACATACATATACAAATACAGTGAAAGATACAGATATAGATACAGACACAGACACAGATACAAATACAGATACAGATACAGATACAGATACAGATACAGATACAGATACAGATACAGATACAGATACAGATACAGATACAGATACAGATACAGATACAGATACAGATACAGATACAGATACAGATACAGATACAGATACAGATACAGATACAGATACAGATACAGATACAGATACAGATACAGATACAGATACAGATACAGATACAGATACAGATACAGATACAGATACAGATACAGATACAGATAAGATACAGATACAGATACAGATACAGATACAGATACAGATACAGATACAGATACATACAGATACAGGATACAGATCCAGATACAGAGACATACAGATACAGATACAGATACGATACGATACAGATACAGATACAGATAAACAGATACAGATACAGATACAGATACAGATACAGATACAGATACAGATACAGATACATATACAGATACAGATACAGATACAGATACAGATACAGATCAGATACAGATACAGATACAGATACGATACAGATACATACAGATACAGTACAGATACAGATACAGATCAGATACAGATACAGATACAGATACAGATACAGATACAGATACAGATACAGATACAGATTACAGATACAGATACAGATACAGATACAGATACAGATACGAACGATACAGATACAGATACAGATACAGATACATATACAGATACAGATACAGATACAGATACAGATACAGATACAGATACAGATACAGATACAGATACAGATACAGATACAGATACAGATACAGATTACAGATACAGATACAGATACAGATACAGATACAGATACAGATACAGATAGATACAGATACAGATACAGATACAGATACAGATACAGATACAGATACAGATACAGATACGCTACAGATACAGATACAGATACAGATACAGATACAGATACAGATACAGATACAGATACAGATACAGATACAGATACAGATACAGATACAGATACACGATACAGATACAGATACAGATACAGATACAGATACAGATACCGATACAGATACAGATACAGATACAGATACAGATACAGATACAGATACAGATACAGATACAGATACAGATACAGATACAGATACAGATACAGATACAGATACAGATACAGATACAGATACAGATACAGATACAGATACAGATACAGATACAGATACAGATACAGATACAGATACAGATACAGATACAGATACAGATACAGATACAGATACAGATACAGATACAGATACAGATACAGATACAGATACACAAACAGATACAGATACAGATACAGATACAGTACAATACAGATACAGATACAGATACAGATACAGATACAGATACAGATACAGATACAGATACAAGATACAGATACAGATACAGATACAGATACAGATACAGATACAGATACAGATACAGATACAGATACAGATACAGATACAGATACAGATACAGATACAGATACAGATACAGATACAGATACAGATACAGATACAGATACAGATACAGATACAGATACAGATACAGATACAGATACAGATACAGATACAGATACAGATACAGATACAGATACAGATACAGATACAGATACAGATACAGATACAGATACAGATACAGATACAGATACAGATACAGATACAGATACAGATACAGATACAGATACAGATACAGATACAGATACAGATACAGATACAGATACAGATACAGATACAGATACAGATACAGATACAGATACAGATACAGATACAGATACAGATACAGATACAGATACAGATACAGATACAGATACAGATACAGATACAGATACAGATACAGATACAGATACAGATACAGATACAGATACAGATACAGATACAGATACAGATACAGATACAGATACAGATACAGATACAGATACAGATATAGATACAGATACAGATACAGATACAGATACAGATACAGATACAGATACAGATACAGATACAGATACAGATACAGATACAGATACAGATACAGATACAGATACAGATACAGATACAGATACAGATACAGATACAGATACAGATACAGATACAGATACAGATACAGCCGGCTGCTCACAGCTGACAGCCAGAGTTGAGGCACGGCTTGAGATACAAAAATGCAGATACAGATACAGATACTGAGCAAATACAGTTACAGATACATTGAAAGCGCAGACGCACATTTGTGGTTTTGTGAATGCTGAAATATGTTCGCTTGGGCCGCTTATCTAGGACAGAACCGGGTTCTCGCCTTTGTTTCGAGCAGCTTTGCGCTGTGATAAACGCTCAGCTCTTGCTGTTGATAAGCGACGGCACGCACGGGCAGAGCTGTCGCTGCCGGCGTCGCTGCTGACGTCGTACGACGCTGTTAATTGAGGCTGAAGGTGAATTTGCGTCCGCATCTCGAGTGTCGCCAAGGCGATGCGCATTCTTCGCATTCTGTCAATTGATTCCTCAATAAATCAATTGAAATTTCTGTGCGATAAGCGTGTCGATTGCCACAATTGAAATGCAGCCCAACCCTCCCTTCGCACTCTGCGCCGCAAAACAACAACAACAACAACAAAAACATGCATCCTTTGCAAAAAATTGTTGCATATACGTATTTTTGGTGCCTTAATAAGTCTCAAGTGCCTGCCAATCAATTGAGGGCCGATATAGCTGCGTGCACCCTTGCCGCACGTATCTTTCAGATAGTGTATCTACGATACTTGCCAGCCAGCTACAATGCAAATTAGCGTGCGCAAGGTCAGTGTTCCAATTGGCTGGCGACATGTTTGAGATACTTTTGACACACTTTCCGACACGTTTCCAACTCAATCAGGCCCAACTGAGCTGGTATTTTTCCATATGGAAATCTATCTATCAGCGAGCCATGCTCATTATACAATATCTTGCATCCAGCATATGTACATGTACATATACATATATTTTTATAGATTCATGCACATATGTATGCTAAATAATTGTTATCCAATACTTAAATTTATGGAGCCTAACGAATCACGCTGAAAACTACTTATTTCAACACATAAATTCTTTACAAACAAAAGCTGCGACAAACAAAAGATGAATAAATAAATATATATATGAGATATATGAGATATATGAACACAAAATTAATCAAAACGACATTCCTAGAAACGAAATAACAAAATAATAATTTACTAACCATTTAAAAACAAAAACAAAAACAAAGTATTGCACATTAAAAGTTTGACAAAGATTTGGATTTAAGAAAATATTCATTGGATTATTTTGGAAAGCAAAAAAATCAGGATTTCACTAAAAACCAATCTATTATCGTAAAGTATTCTGATTATTTTCATGATAAAAAGAAATATGAAAAGTAATTCAAAATGACAAATAGACAAATAGGAAATATGAAAAATGCTTGCAATGGGAAAGTTGGAGGCCAAAAGGAGTGTCATGCTTAGAAGATGATGTTGGAAAATTCTTGGCACAGACATGAACTAGCATCTTCTTGCAACTCTATTAGGCCACACAGAAGATGCAACTTTTACTTTCAGCGCGCTGGCAACAGCTAAGGAAACAGAAACAGAAACACAAACTACTCGCAACGACAAACAAACAAACAAACAAATAAACAGACAGACAAACAGACAAACAGGCAGAGACAAAGCGACAGAGCGCAGGAGACGATTGCTGGAGGCGGGGCAGGGTGGGGCTGGGTTCTTCGCTGAGGGACACATGCAACACAAATATGACAATACAATGACGACAGTTTGCACGAACGCCAACAAACTAGAGCGCAGGGGGGAGAGGGGGGGTGTGGGGAACAGAAGTGCTCAACGGGAACACATTCGTACATATCAGCGAAGGCAAACAAAACGCACGAGAAAGAAAGGTATACGCCTAGCCGAACTTGAAATACCCTTGTTTATTAAAGATATGCAGCATATAATATTCCAATCTTAGATTAACTAGATGATATCCGAGTGTTTAAGTTAAATAGACTTTCGTTTCAAACAAATATAAAGCTCTAAAAGAAATATATTTGTTTGCCTCATTTTTTATCGATTATTCAGGTTGAGGCTATACGATATATATGCATAAAGTTGAATATAGATGTTCCCTAAGTGTTGGGCGACCTATAAAAATAATTATAAGTACGTATATTCGAGATATCTTAAAAGAAGGAAAGTTTTATTTAACTTGGAACTATTGTTCCAATAGGAACTAAATTGTATTCTTCTCTGATTTTGAGAAACATGTTTTATACAAATTTAAGTAATTGACCATTTTTTAAAAAATACTTTCAAAATTAAAATCAAAAAAAGTTTTTTATATGAGAACCTAATTTCTCAACGATAAATTGAACAAAATGTTTGTTTATCAAAGAAGTTATTCCCTTAAGCATCAAGTTCTTGAAAAATTGTTAATAAGGGGAACTATAAGATATAGGTGCCGATGTTGAAAATATTTTGAAGAACTTTCCACAACTTATTTAAAAGCCTTAAAAATGTTTGTAAAATAACCAAAATTTTGATCGATAATTTCCAGGGCAGATGGGCAAACTGATTCTGAACATATAATACTATATAAGCATGCGAATACCTACAGGGTATACAAAAAAATAGCATGACAGCCCTGTGGCAAAGTGGCAACGGCAGCAGCAACGCTCCAACTAGATGAGGGCCTGCGGCAGCTAAGGAGTCAAAAACTGAATCGGACTCGAAGTCGGAGTCGGAGTCGGAATCGCCTTGTTTATGAATACGCGGGCATTGTGCGGCCAGGCGACGAGGCGAAGAGCTGAGCGTTGAGAGCCCAAAAGATACGCAGACATGCGTGCCAAGAGCACAGAAAACAAATACAGATACAGATGCAGCTACAGATACAGATGCAGATGCAGATAGACATGTGCAATGTTTGAGAACTAAACAAGGAAATATTGACAAATAGATTAAAACTTATTAAGACAGCAGCAGCAGCAGCAGCGTCGGCAGCGGCGTCGGCAGCGGCGTCGGCAGCGCAGTCGCTGCAAAAATGTCGCATGTCGCGTGGGGGCTGCTGTCTGACATGTTGTCGCGTCTGTTGCGCGTGGTTTAACGCACACCGCAAGAGGCACGTGCAGCAGCCGCAGCCGCAGATACTTATGGCTGGCTGGGCAGGTTGAGGTAGGTCCGGTTAAGCACTCGGAGCCACTCATTGCCAATATTTATCATCAAATATGGTCGAAATCTATATTTAGACGCTGACGATCGACGCTGATCAAGCGAACGAGAGCGACTCGCATTCGGTTTATATATATATATATATACATTTTTTTTGTGATCATCTTCAGGCCTGACCTCGAGCACGATCGCGATCGCGTTCGCGGCTTTCTATTGAAACAGTTGGCCGCCAGAGAGCGTAAACACGAGTCTGTCAACGTTTTTTTGTTTTTTTCTTTTCGGGCCGCTGCCCACACGTAAAGTGATCGCCAACTGATCAGCGAACTGATCGCAATTCGAGCTAATGGTTGAGGCTCGCATATTTGGCCAACAAATTTGCCACTTTATGTGATTCATTTGAAAGCCAGCCAATCAAGTGGGTGTCGCAAGTGTAGATCACTGTGGCAAGTTCCGCGGATCGATCGTGTATTAGGGCCTTGTATAAACAAGTGAGGGCGATGTCATGGGATCCATTGAATATCGAGTAGTTTGCTAAACCTGAGACACTTCACATTGTACACAGTCGATTGTTTAAATACAGTCGAACAGCCGACTAAAGTAAAACGATCGTAAATAAAAACTCGAGAGTCTTAAACAATTTCCATTGTAATGTATATCAGCTCAGGTTGGGATTCCTATGCTCCAGCTGAACGCCTTACAGTTTTGCCTTCGATCCCAACCATTATCTCTATATATAAAACATATTTTTTTACATAAAAGTGCAGCTCAACATGGGCTGATTTCAATTTACCACGGGCGTGTACCTAGTCCAAAGGTAATATCTACAATTTGTAGCACAAAACGTTCCACGGGCAAAGCCGGGCAATATCCGCTAGTATATGTATAAACGTAATCAGTACGTCTTTCAGTTTCTGGTATCTCAACCGAACTCTCAGTTTAAATATTCACTTTATGCAATCTATAACTTTACCTAAGTCCAGAAAGTTGGGTTTGATCCTTCATTAATCCTTGATACTCCCGCAGAAGGTTGATATTATATTATATATCTGTCAGCTCTAATAAAACGTTTCTATTTTTATTGATTTTAAGTGTTTCTCTCAAAGTTTTTATTCTTTTGAATTTTCAAGTACTTTCGAATACTTTTCTACCGTCTGAGCTGTTCTTCTTATCTTGCTTTGGAAATTTACAATAAATATAATATTTTTCGCAGAAATTTTGTTAGATTTACTTTATATGCTTTATAATCTATTGGCTACCATTCTTCATGATCGAGTGCTAATCGTTTTATTTGCAACACGACTTTCTCTTTGGATCTTCTTTCACCTAATTATTATGTAATTCATGTTAATAAATCGTTGGATCAGTCGATGGTTTTCTCTTGAATGCCTTCGCTCGAGTTGCTTGTTTTTCACGACTTTTATTTTCGTGTAAATCTCGCTGAATCTCGAAACTTTATGATTAACTGACATTTGAAAGATGTTTCTTTAAGCTGCTTATAAATCAAAGGTTTCAAATGCCAGCAACATGTTGTACAGTGTTCGGCTGGGCTAGTTCTGTTTTCCCATTAACCGGCAAATCCCTACGCAAACAGGCACACGCACAGAAACCACTCGGAATTGTACCTGATTGACCAGCGGTGCGTAGAGTAAGGATCCGCTGATAAGACTGCGCCGTCTATCTAAAGCTAATAGAGACGGTAAATTGCATGTGAATGGGCACTAGCAAGATACATACATATATGTACATATGTACGTTATGAATGTATCTGCCAGTCGATACACGATTTGGCGATATGTGGAGTGAGGGGTAATGGGCGGGCGGGCATTTCTCAGCGACAATAAATTTGTTGGTTACCTTTTTGGTCATGGCGAAAGGAAGAGCGATAAGCAGAATTCGTTGACTTAGCCCGCGGCGCTTATCTAACGCGTCGAGAACAATGCAAAAAAAAAAAAATGAAGGTAAAAGCAAGACACGCGGGCGACAAGCCAAAAGCAGCCAATAGTCAATTCGCCAAAAAAAAAAGAAGAAAACAGAAACATTAAATATACACAAATTACTTATCAAATGTTGTTTATCTAAGAATGTTGTTGCTGCTGCTGCGGCGAAGGAAATGACAAAAAAAAAAAAAGGCAAAGAGCGAGCGCACGCGGCGAGAGGTAAAAGAACGATGACGAGATCTCTGTTAGTGTAGTGGGTGGCGTGTGTGTGCGTGTGTGTGTGTGAGTGCGAAATGCCGCGGCGATTAGCAATTCGCTGTCAAAACGCATCGAAAGCGAAAAAGCAAGACAACAGCCAAGGCCCAAGGAACAGACAGGCAAAGGTGCAATGCACGCAACAAAATGCACGAGAGCAGCACAGCCAAAGAGAGCAAGAGAGTGTGTAAGAGTATGTGTGTAAAAATTGCGAGAGCGCGCCTGTTGCGTGTAAGTTCAAGTTGTGGGCGACAACGTTGCTAATTTTTGCCGGTTAAATAGCCGCAGGCCAAAGCTGAACTTGAACTTGTGTGCAACGTGGACAAGCACGCACACCAACAAGCAAAAAGCAAACGCATCGTAACAGTAGCACTTAGATTGACAGTTATAGGGATACGGAAAAGCAAGAGGAAGAGGCACAGATCGCAGCATCGACCCTGGACTTTGAGTGGGCCTGCGCTTACACTTACGCTGCAAAGATTGTGAAGAGCTGGACAATTGGCGGCGGCGACGGCGACGGCGGCGTTGCCCGTACGGTTGTTGTTGCTCCAATTCCAAATTGCACGCACTCTCCACACACTTTAATTCGCGTATCGCGCTTTTTTCCCGTTCTCACACTTCACTTGCCTGGCAGCTGTCGCTGTTGTTGTTTTTATTTGAACAATTAAATATAAATAATAATAATTATGTTTGCATGTATATGTATATGATTTAATTACGACACATTTCGCACAAAACAAAATATGAAACAAAACAAAAAAAAAATTTGTATTAAAACAGCAGCGCTGTAACGAATAAGAAGTAACGAATCCGTTGCCGCGACTTCGTCCGCCCCGGCGTACGTACACACACGCACAACAACAATGCCAGCAACTACTTGTGTAGTACTAGATTAGCCAAAATAATTTCGTACTTAATCGTATGAGCGTGATTAACAATCGCAATCAAATGTATTAAGCTGCCTTTTAGCCGGAGAACTTAAACGCGCGACCGTTTCTCCGCCACACTGAGAGAGAGACACACGATCTTCGCGTTACAATTGCGCCAAACAGACTAATCTTGCGGCAGCAATCGACAATCGACTTATCGATAGCAGCATATCTGTTTGCCGCCACAATCGATCGAATTATTTTGCTCTACCATTCGCCCCGAAACGTATTTGAATGCATCTTGAATCAGCAGAAGCACGTTTATAGGCTTTCAATTTTAATACGAGTAAAATATCCGAGGATATAAAGCAGACTGTATTTTGCACATAAAAACAAATCAAAGCTGTCAGTGTACGTTGCATATAATAAAAAGAATGGGTATTAAATAAAAATTATTCTTCATAAGCTAAGTAAACACTTTACTATAAACTAAACTAATATGTAAACAACACATTTTTTTTAAATTATGACAGCACTTCACTTCTGATCTCTCAGTTTAATTAAATACGAATTCAAAAACGATCAGAATTTATCGATATTTTTTGGCCAATCACAGTAGCAAAGGGCGCCAAAGTTCAAAATGTGATATAAAAAGATGCTTGTTAAAACGAATGCTGAAATTAAATTTTTCGCTCTTCATTTGATAAATTAAGTTAATAATTTGCTTAAGCAATAGATATGAGCTATTCCAAGCACGATTATTTTATAGTCTTCTATCAGGAGGCGGGCGGCGAGCTCCTTTATAAAGACATCACTGAGCCTTACTTGAATTAATGAGAATCGCGTAGTAGGGCAATATTTATAAATGCGTTACATAGTAATATTAAGAACCAATTTTTTCTCCTCCATATTAATGCCACCATCTCCTCCACTATTAAAACGACCGCCTCCTTTACCGTGGAAAACTTTATGCTTTGAGCCTTCATGTTGCGAAAATTGTGCAACACGCCTCAAATAATTTGTTATACAAATCTTTGGATGTGAATTTTTATTCGAAACTTCACCCAATCTAATCTTTGCCCATTCTCAACAAGGAGGAATTAATTTTCCGTAATGAATTTGAACAAAGATCTTTGGAATTTAGTTCTAGGCCGATCGGATGGGAAATGCAAAAGTTGCATGCAACCGTTATTCACGGTTTTCCACACTTGCAGGTGGAACTTGCCAAGCCCCGAGCCAAACATGCAACTCCCTCACATAAGGTAACTATAGTAAAAATTGCAGCTTCCCAGCTTTTGTAGTCAGTCAGTCAATTAGTCAGTGAGTCAGGAAAAAGTCTTATATATAGAGGTCTAGCACTTTCATTTTAAATTTCAACATGAAGACAAGTTAAATGTGACAAATACTTCTAATTAATTTGTACATAGAAAGTACTTCTCGAGCTTTCCCCGATGCAATCAGAGCAGATTCCACATTGATTACCTCGCGGCCCGCTAAATGCAACGTCATCGAAGGGGGTCGGGGGGTCGATTATGCAAGTGCCAAGTGCCCCAGCATAGAAAGTTCGTTAGACGTAATAAACAATTCACGTCGCAAACCAGATCTATGCTCGATTGTTGTGTGGATTACGCACGATTACATTCAGTGGGTCAGCGGGGAAGCTGTTGCTTTATGGATCATAAAAATCATTATCTGCATTTTCACTTTTAACAAACTATTGTATAAACAATTAACTAAGATTTTTCAAAACAAATTTTGTATCTTTTACTTTGTTTTTATTGGTTCAAAAGTCACTTAACTCTTGTGTGTATGTTCATATATATTTGTGTGTGTGTTTATTGTATTTTTATATTGCCTTTCTATGCGATTCTCATAGATTTAAGTATGGCCTGAGCGTTTTCATGCTTTTGTTATAGTGGAGCTCTTGTGGCTAGAGTGTCAATCGGAGCCTACCCCAAACCAGCTGTCAATAAGTGCGCAGAGATGACAACCCTGCCCCGCTTCGCGTTCGTTGGGTCGCGTTGCTGGGAATACCTGATGGAAGGTAAATAACACACCATCTAAATTATTTTGATTTGCGGCGAGTTCTTGTCGTTGATCTTGATGTGATTGTACATTAAATGGAATACCT